>NC_059429.1:15294117-15569117 GCF_021028975.2 Sphaerodactylus townsendi
CCAGCTCAGCCACAGGACTTCCGCCTTGATGGATTCAGTTTCGACTGGCTCTGTCTCAACCACTTTACCACAGCCTCTAGGCCAGACCTGGGCATTATACGGCCCGCGGGCCACATCCGGCCCGCTGGATGACCCTGACTGGCCCCCCTGCCTTGCTGGGGAGTGAGGCGTCTTTGAAAGCCCCGCAAAAGCCGGTTGCCTTGGCTGCCGGCTTCTGTGGGGCTTTCAAAAGCCCCCCCCCCCTGCCTTTTGGCCCGGCCCTCCACAATATTTTCTGTTTCTTATGCGGCCCCATGGAAAAAATAATTGCCCACCCCTGCTCTAGGCAATAGTCAAGTCTGTTACCACCGATCCCAACTGGTCATCCATCAATAGGTACAGCTGGGTGTAGTCTACATACTGGTGAAAACCCAGTCCCAAACTCCTAACTGGGCAAGAGGGGACTTATAAACACTGAAAAACATTGTGAAGAGGACTGATCCTTGTGGTATCCCACACAGCAGGGTGGGAGAAGAAGTCGGCGAGGGGAAACCTTGTTGATACCTTCAAGGAGCTTCACATTTTCTGTTTCCACTGCAGCCTCAACAGAACTTGTTTGGAATCTTAAAATCCCCCAGATAGCTCTGGAATCCAATGGAAGAAGAAGAGTTGAATTTATATCCCCCTTTCTCTCCTGTAAAGTGTCTCAAAGGGGCTTACAAACTCTTTTCCCTTCCTCCCCCTCACAACAAACACCCTGCGAAGTAGGTGGGGCTGAGAGAGCTCTGAAGAACTGTGACTAGCCCAAGGTCACCCAGCTGGCGTGTGTTGGAGTGCACAAGTTAATTTGGTTCCTCAGATAAGCCTCCACAGCTCAAGTGGCAGAGCAGGAAAAACAAACCCAGTTCTCCAGATCAGAGTGCACCTGCTCTTAACCATTACACCACGCTGGCTCTTCATGGATTCTTGAGCCTCATGGATTCCTGAGCTCTTCATGAATTCTTGAGTGATATTTTAACTGGGTCCCCTCTCGTGTTGGTTGTCAGGACCACACTCACCTTATCTCAAAGGCTTGTTGCAAAAGATTCAGTCCAGAGAGATCTGTTTCATGTTTTGGGCCAGTCACCAGGCAGACAAAGAAGCTATAAAACACTTGGCCAGTTCCAATGAGATATCACTGGCTTGAATACTGAAGTCTCCCAGAACAGTCAGTCTAGGAGTCTCTAGCACAGGGGTGGCCAACCTATGGCACTCCAGATGTTCGTGGACTGCAATTCCCATCAGCACCTGCCAGCATGGCCAATTGGTCATGCTGGCAGGGGCTGATGGGAATTGTAGTCCATGAACATCTGGAGTGCCATAAATTGGCCACCCCTGCTCTAGCAATACCTGTTCCACCTCATGGTGGGTGCCCCATGGGGAACTAGGTAGCCTGTAGACAAGTGGATGCCTAATCTACCCTTACTGTAAGGAGTTTACTGTCAGTGCCTGTAATAGTGTGCACTGGAAGTTAAAAAATGCATGAAGGATAATAGCCATGCCTCTTTCCAACTCAGTTATGTGGGGTTGGCAGAAGACAGTATAACCAGAGGGTGTTAGGATAGAGACCCACCACATCATTCTTTTCCACTAAATTCTAGATTAGGCTACTTTGCAATAGCTAAATCATGCAATTCTGTCTGTGGCTTTGCTTTCAAAATGCTGATCAAAATTGACAGACACGGGGGAGGGGATATCAGGTCATCAGGCTGCCTGTGCTTACAGAGAAGGGTTCAAAGGTCTTTCTCCCAAAAGGTCAAGGTTAAGGTATCATTAAGATCAGACTCTGAATGCAAAGGACAGGATTGTAGACAGACTGATTTTAAAACTTTTTGTTTTTCTTAGAACTGAGATATCACAGCTTTTGGGATTTCCCCCCCCCCCCCCCCAACATTCTCAAGAGAATAGATTTGATTTCAAAGAAATAAGGTATTAGTCTTGTAACTTCTGCCTTTTGTAATGATCTCTAGCTCCAAAAGAGGGGAAACTGGGCCATTTCAGTAAGTTATTTCCTTGCATGGATTGGTCTTCTTGAGATAACTTACGTTTTTAGCAATATATGGACCTATGAGAGTGATATTTTCTCTTAGCTTAAATGCAGAAATTAACATCTATTTTCCATTCATGTTTCATTCTCTCTCTTTTTTTGTGATTAAAGCAATGTTTAAAATATATTCAAGGATGAAATAGAAGCTGTATGCATTGGGGTCTGTCCATCCACTCCTCTCTGCTAATGACAATATCTTCCTTTGTTGTGAGAAGACTACCTCCAGTACAAGAAGCTCTTCTGAGCTACTCTTGCGTTTTAAAAAGCTTGCCTCCAAGGCAACCCTGCACATTAAAGAAATGACTGATTAAAATGTGGCAGAAACCCCAAGTGGCTAAATATCTCAATGTTTTCATCACAGATAAACTGGAAACCTTTTTGTCACTTCACACAAAATGTCATCCTCAGATTGTATTCAGAAGTTATTTTAATAGTGATGTTAATTCCTGATTTTTCAGCCTTAGGATTCATTTAGGCTATGTCTCCACAAGCTTCCATTGTAAAATGTCTCACCAACTCCATTAATGACTTTTTAAACTATGCAAACCAGTGCCAAACTACTCAGAAGACAGCCCCATTATATTTAGTGGGATTTACTCCCAGATAAGTGTGGACAGGACTCCATTTAAAAGTACTCTGGAATAGGATCCACAAAATGGTGTCATGGCACCCACTAAGTGTTTTTTTGAATGAGTGGGGTCAGCTAGGACTTTTGCCCAGCAGGGTTTCAGATTGGCAGTACAGGTGGAAAGGCATCCTGTTAGACAGGGCTTCTGCCTGAACTGTTGAAGAGTTACTACTAGAGTTCTGTTAACTTCATTCCCGGCCATTTTGTGGGTTATCTCTGCCTCCTGTGACAGCCATTTTGTATTTGAGCCCACCACTCTGGGTCAGAATTCCAAAAATGCCCACAGACTCAAAAAGGCTGGGGATCTCTGCACCAGGACCTAGAAATTACCACTGGAAATCATTAACTATTAATTGAAAGGTGATTTCTTTTCTTGGTTTACGAACTCATTTTAAAGGTTTCTGATGTAGCAACTACAGCTGTCCTAGACATTCCCTTCACACATCCAGTTACAGAACCAGAAGCATACAAGAAGGGCTAGTGGCAGCTATTATTTACAAAATAGTTCTGATTCCTTTCCCCTTAGCTTCTCAGGCCATTTTTTCATGGCAAAATTGCACCTGGGTGGACTGGGGATCTCACGTACCAGGTCAATTTTGCCCCGGTCTGTGATTCTTCACAGATCCCCGCTTCTGCCCCTACGCTGCTTCAGCTATTTCTGCACGGGCACAGGGCTTTTTTCATTTTAACCGTGATTTATTCCGCGCGTGCACAGACAACCTCCATTCCCTGCATTCTGATTGGCCGCTGGTTGCATCGCTTAAATGGCACCATTCTCCCCCATTCTCCCATTCACTTTCACGGAGGGAGAAACTGTGGATTTCGAAAGAGAAAGGCGGGGAAAGGGGGAACGAAGAGCAGTCTGCCTTTCCCAGGCAGGACGGAAGGAAAGTGTGTGAGCGGGGGGCAGCAGCCCTTCTGTAATGGCTACAGCGAAAGATTCCATTTTGGAGAGGAAGAGGGAGCCCTTCTATGCAAACGACTGGGAAGGCACGATTCCTTTCACGCTCGCCTCTTCTCCTCTCCGACCCCTCCCCACCCGTAAATCTCCCCCCATCTCCTTCAGCAGATGGATTTTTGCCACTGCGGCTCAGCAGAGGGTGTCCCCCTCCCTCCTCTTTGGGCTGCACACAAGCCTCTGCTTAATGTGATCAAAGCACACACACACACATCCATCTTTGCCATTTGCGTTTCTGGCTCACACTTTTGGTATGGAAAGCGTTGGGTGGGCCAGAACAGCGAGGCAGGAAAAATACAAACGTTCTTGCCTGGATCTGCTGCTCCGTTTTTTCCATGGCACCGGGGTGAGGGGTCGCACGGGGGTACTTAAAAAGTACCACCTTGCTAGCAATTTCTGGAATTTACAGAGCAAAGGCAATACTGCAGGGAGGCGCCGGGGCCACACTTGGCCAGATACACTGCAGCTCCGGGAGCCATGAGGACTCGTCAAATGCACAGGTATATTCCCTATACTCACACTGGTGTAGTTACGCCATGAAAAAATGGCCACAGTCTCACTCATTAACACCATAAAAATCTTAACAGCAATGGTCACAGAAAAAAAAATACTATGGTTTTCAGATGGCCAAAGTCCAAAACTGAAACATTTATGCAATAGATAGAAAAAGAGGCCAAAAACCAAATGAAAAAGAACTTGAAGGAGCTTGACTCACATCCTGAAGTAGGACATGACTCCAGTGGGCATTTAGGGGAGTTCTATAGAACTCACTGCCACGGGATGAGGATACACTCACTAGATGGGAAAGGAATGGGAAAATGCATGGAGGAAATGTCTACGAATAGCTGTAACCAAAAACTGCTGAGTATCAGACTAGCATCAGAAAGACCCAGATTCAAATCCTCACTTGTGCCGTGGAAGCTCTCTTAGCCCAGCCTACAGAGTTGTTGTGAGGATAAAATGGAGAAGAGAATGATGTAAGCCACTGTGGTTCCCCCCTCGAGAGAAAAGTGAAGTATAAATAACTAATGTAACCTAACATAATTTTGTCATAACAATTATTTGAGGTCAATGAGATTTACAGCATGTGAGTGGTCATCCGGAGGGTTTCGTTGCCCTTTGAGAAGTTGAACCCAGGTCCTTCTCCAATACCTATACCACCCTGGATCTTATGCAGGCAGCACCTACACGCAAAATATGGTTCCCTTTGAAGCAGAGCTTTATTCACATACAAATTAACCCAGATCTAATAGGTTCAAACCCCCCAAAAGTGTGCCAATTAAGATTCTTTCTTGGGACTCCAGTAGAGCAACAAGACATTCAGGGTATGAACTTTCAAGAATCATAGTTCCCTTCATGAGACAGGAATAGGAATGGAGATTCCCTAAGTCCTTATATCCCAGTCTAAAGGTAGGAGGGATGTTGCAAGGAAAGGAGTCAGGATGCAGAGGTACAACGCAAACCAACACGGCTACCCCCTGAAGCTATCTTTGATTGGGAGATGGCCCAAAATAATGTCATCAGGCCCAGCTTACTCTCAAAGCTCTAACTGAAGTTTGAGCGCCTTTATAGTTTCCTCTGCTGGTGGGTTCTGTGATGCCTAGTGAGGTTTGCTTTCAGTGTGAAGCTCTTCTCACACTCTGAGCACTGATATGGTTTCTCCCCTGTGTGGATTCGTTGATGTCCAGCAAGGTGGGAGCTCTGGTGGAAGGTCTTTCCACATTCAGCGCACCAATAGGGCTTCTCCCCCTTGTGGATTCTCTGATGCAAAGCGAGGCTTGTGCTCCATATGAAGGTCTTCCCACAATCTGCACACTTATACCTTCGTTCTCCTGTGTGGATTCTTTGATGGGAGACCACGCTGGACTTGTGTCGAAAGCTGTTTCCGCACTCCAGGCATTGAAACGGCTTCTCCCCACTGTGCACTCTTTGGTGAGAAGTGAGACTTGAGCTCTGGCTGAAGCACCTCCCGCATGCTGAGCACACATAGGGTTTCTCACCTGTGTGCATTCTCTGATGTGCATTCAATTTTGACTTAATGCTAAACATTCTTCCACAGAAAAGACAAACATATAGTTTGCTTCCTGCATGATACTCGTCTTGCGTCAGGAATTCATCTTCCAGGTAACCAGCGGATTTATTCCTCCAAACCTCCGATTGGTTCCTCTCCTGGCTCCTGCTATAGACCTGTCTTCCAAAGGTCTCTCCAGGCTTCCCTCTTTCCAGTGACACTCCATGTGATTTCGTATCATTTTTCTCCTGTCCCTCACCTCCTAGAACGAAGACAGAAGAATCATGTAGAGAACTGGTACACATGAATTCCCTCAGCTCATTCCAGTTCAGTTCCAGAAGACTACAATGAGAAGTCAGAAATATAAAGATTTGATGCTGGCAGGTTTGCAATAATTTGCCCCCTACAAAAAATATTGTTCCTCCTTACAAATGTGTGTACCTTCTTCAAAGGCATCTTGCTTTGCTAATTCACCACCAGTTGGGAGTGATCTACAACCTACAGAGAGATCATTTCCTTTTCCAAAAATGTATTTCGTCAGATGGGTTACTCTTTCGAATGAATCTCATTTTCACCCATGCTTTGCAGCATAATATCACACACCTTGTTCTATGGAACTGGGCCTCCTGGTCTCTTTTCTGAAATGCCTCTGCGCACACATTTCTGCTGACTGTCATTCTCATGTCCCACTAAATATAAAACTGTGCATCTGACAAATCTGACACACACACACACACACACACAAGCTTATGCCATAATATATGTTTGTTTTAAAGGTGCTATGTGTCTCTTTTCTAGTGAAAAAGGAGGCCTCTGGTTAAAGAGACAACACAAAGAATCTGGGATGGGAGGTAGTACAAAGATAGCTGCAAGGAGAGCACACAGCACATCCTAGAGGAGATTTAAAACAACAACAACTGCTGAATCCCATAACACAGATAGCACTGCCCTAGGAGCAGCAGTGGCATAGTGGTTAAGAGCAGGTGCATTCTAATCTGGAGGAACTGGGTTTGACTCCCCGCTCTGCCACCTAAGCTGTGGAGGCTTATCTGGAGGATTCAGATTAGGCTGTGCACAGTGCACTCCCACACACGCCAGCTGGGTGACCTTGGGCTAGTCACAGCTTCTCGGAGCTCTCTCAACCCTACCCACCTCACAGGGTGTTTGTTGTGAGGGGGGAAGGGCAAGGAGATTGTAAGTCCCTTTGAGTCTCCTAGAGAAAGGGGGGATATAAATCCAAACTGCTCTTCCTCTTCTTCTAGGATGCAGTGATGGCCATAAAAAGCACAGAGGGCCTTGAAGGGGATTAGGCAGATTCGTGAAGGAGACATCTACATGTGGCTACTAGCCATGGTGACAAAAGGAAGCCTCCATGTTCAGAGGCAGTAAACCTCTGAATGCCAGTGCCAGGAGGCAACATCAGAGGAAGACCTCTATGCCCTGTTTGGTATTTTGCCACCCTTGGAGACAGGCTCACCATTCCTACACAACAGCGATGAAGCACATACCTTCTTCAACATCTTGGGGAAAAGGATCTTTCTTTTCTTCTAACAAGAAGATGAGGAAAGGCTTGGGAAACGCAAGTCCATCTTCGGAGGAAACAGACAAGATGAGTTACCTCAGCTGCTGCAAAATATTCAGGCATTCCGAGGCAGCCTTTCCCTCTCTCCCTAAAAGTCAATGCCACCTCTTTGCTTCTGCATTGGAGTATGGAAAAAGAGCCACATGGACTATAAGGTATCACTCTGACCATGTCCATGCAAGCTTCATGCTTCTGAAACAGAGGGGTGAAATGACACTGTGGGAAATGGCGGCATTTCTTTCCATCATATCTCTGAATGGGGAAGGGACATCCCAACTGGGAGGTGGCGGTCCTCCTGTTCCTAACATGGTTAAGTTCCCTAACCTAATTCTGGTTAGGGGAGTCGAGATGTGTGTCAGGGAGGGGCATTTAGGGGAGTTCTATAGAACTCATGGCCCCAGAATGTGGATACACTCACTAGACAAAAAGAGCAATGGAAAAATGTATGGAAGAAAGGTCTACGAATAAGTATCACCAAAAGCTGCTGAGTGAAACCTCTGAGAACCGCATGCAGGGCATACACAAGGACAGGGTGTTGCCTCAGGGTGTTGCCTCAGGGTATACACAAGGACAGGGTGTTGCCTCCCCCTCCCTCCCCTCCCTTGCATGCCACCCCTCCCTCCCCTTCCGTTCCCTCCGTTAGGGTGGGTGGGCCATGTCCAGATGCCGGCCCCCTCCCTCCCCACCCTTGCATGCCACCCCTCCCTCCCCTTACCCTCCCTCCACTAGGGTGTGTTGCCTCACCCCCTGTGAGTAAGCTTCTGGGAAGCATTTAGCCAGCAATAGGACGCTGGACTATGTGAACCCTCAGTCAGATGAACTCAATTATGTTTCTAGTGGGTTTTCCGGGCTGTGCGGCCATGGTCTGGTGGATTTTGTTCCTAACATTTCTCCTGCATCTGTGGCTGGCATCTTCAGAGGTGTATCACAGAGAAAAGTCTGTTTCACACTGTGTCTAAGTGAGAAGGGAAAGTTTAGTGTGGTATATTGTCCATGTTCCAAGGTGGGGAACCAATCATTAAGCGTTTGGGTGGAACTTGCTATGCAAAGGTGTGGTTGAATGCATTGTACATCAATTATTTTTTGAAATATAGATATTCATGCATTTAGCAAGGAAAACGGGTCCTTACCCAGAGAGACCATGTTCCTATAATTCTCCAGCATGACTTCCCTGTACAGAGATCTCTGATCTGGATCTAGCAGAGCCCATTCATCCCTGGAGAAATAGACAGCCACCTCCTGGAAGCTCTCCAGACTCTGACAGGGGGGGGAAAGAGACTTATTCCACAACCCAGCCACATGTTTGATCCCAACCTGAAAGGAGGATTATGGTGCTGCAAATGGATATAACCTTACTGAACTTAAACATTTATGGATGGTTGACATTTTTTGTAGCCCACACATATGAAAATCATACAGTACACGACTGACAGGTCAAAGATTCAAATAACATACGTGTGTTAAGTGGGCTCTATCAAGTCACTTCTGACTCATAGTGACCCTATGAACAAATGTCTTCCAAAATGTCCTATCATTACAGTCAAGTAATAGTTAAGAAGTCAAATAATTAGATTGACATAATTCAAATATGTCAAATTTCTCTTCATTTTTCACACCAGCTGGTATTTGACCTGCTTGACTATGCCTGCATTCAGACATTACTAGAAACAAATTCGCATTACACCCAACCGCCTTATATTAGATTATAAGAACATAAGAACAAGCCGGCTGGATCAGACCAGAGTCCATCTTGTCCAGCACTCTGCTACTCACAGTGGCCCACCAGGTGCCTTTGGGAGCTCACATGCAGGATGTGAAAGCAATGGCCTTCTGCTGCTGCTGCTCCTGATGCTATTTATGCTAAAGCAAGTGTACAAATATACATGCAATATCCAACACCACATGTCAAACTTATATCGCACTCATAATACAATGATACTCTTAAACCATATAAATTCTTCCAGTCCAACTGTTACTAATCTCCAGAAATATAGTTCAGTTGCTAGTCCATCAATGAAGATTAGGAATTCAGTGTATTGTAATCACAAAACGTCACCTGTGGTGGTGTCTTTGCTGTAATCAAGCTCACCATCCATTAACAGGTAATCCGGTCCTTGTGATGAAAGGAGAAACATCAATTTGAATAAACATCTTTAGCTTCAATCAACATCAAAACGGAATACGCGTTAATGTGCCGTTTTCAATGGAAGTCTTGGAAGTCTTCCTCAGTAATGTGATTGGTTCCATGGTGTCTAGTCAATTACCAGTACAGGCAGAATGGGTCCTCTAAGAACCTGACAAGGCCACTGAATTAATACCCCTACTGCCGGCAATGAAGTGAGACACCATAAAGAATAAAGATGTTTATTCAAATTGATGTTTCTCCTTGCATCACAAGGACTGGATTTATGCTGCTGAATTGTCCTTTTTATGAAATAGATAGGAAGAAGCACATAATCCCCTTCCTGCATGGAAGTGAAGGCATTACAGATAAACAGAAGGTTATATATCTTTTAAACAGCCACAACTACAAGCTGATGGAAGCGGTGGCTAAATTTTCAATTGGTGTTATTTTAACTAGTCAGAAGTTGTAGAGGCTGTTGTTATCTTGCAATGTTAATGTTAAACTATTTATATGCCATTAAAGGTATTTGAAATTGAAAAAAAACAAGGACTGGATTACCTGTCAATGGATGGTGAGCTTGATTACAGGAAAGACACCACCATAGGTGACGTGTGATTACAACACGCTGATTTCCTAATCTTCATTGATGGACTAGCAACTGGACTATATTGCTGGAGATTAGTAACAGTTGGACTGGAAGAATCTATATGGTTTAAGAGTATCATCGTATTATGAGTGTGATATAAGTTAGTCATGTGGTGATGGATATTGTATGTATATTTGTACACTTGCTTTAGCATAAATAGCGTCATCTAATATAAGGCGGTTGGGTGTAACGCGAATTTGTTTCTAGTATTGTCATACATTGCACCCCTCTTTTTGCTTGTGCATTCAGACATGACCACAAACCTCAGTTAACTTTAATGGTCTGAATAAACACAGTCCAATAAATTAGGGTTTGTTGGTAAACACCAAGCCAGGAATGTTAAACTTGTGATGTCTGAATCACTGACAAACAGACTAGACAGTGCTTATTGAGATGGGCCAACAGCAACCTCAACTGTTCATTTCAGAAAAGGACAAGAGTGCCTTTTACTTGTGCTCTCTCATATCTCAATGGAGAAAAGCTACTCAAGCCTTGTTCTTAGGTAGGCTAGTCAACCTCCAGGTGGTGGGTGGAGGTCTCCCATTATTACATAACTGATCTCCAGGTGGCCGAGATCAGTTCAGGGGGAGAAAATGGCTCCTTTGGAAGGTGGACTATAGCATTATGCCCCACTGAAGTCCCCAACTCCCCAAACCCCAACCGTCTCAGGCTCCACCCACAAAATCTTCAGTTATTTCCCAACCTGGAACTGGCAACCCTATTCTCAGGAAACTTAGCTGCCTGCACATCACCAACCACAGTACTGGGTAAAAATGGCATCACCATGCACCATATAGGAAGGCACAGAGCTCTCTGGAGTTGCACACTGTAGACATTTACATTCACAGCAAAACCCCTTCATGTATAGCACCACAAAATGAAAATCCCTGTGATAGACAACATTTTGAGGGGTTTGCGTGCTGTTTAAACAAGACTGATTTCACCCACAATTAATGTGTGTGCTGTAATAAGCATGATGATAATATACAACTGAGATGGTCTGTGTTTCCAGCATGATAGTTTAAATCGATATTACAATATGCTGCTAGGCTGATGATGGAGCTGATGAAACAATTTCTAGGCAGACAGAACACTTCCTGTATTCTCCCCCAAATATTGGGTATGCTTACAATTTTGCTCGTAGAATATGAAGGCACTGGCCCTTTTAAATGCAAACTAAGTTATATATTATGCCTGCTGTGTTGTTGAGGGGGTAGAGTAAGCGTAACCTTGGTGAGAAATCAAGTCTGAGACTTGGATCAGGGAGCCCAGGTGGATCCCTACTCTGCCCTGAAATCTTGCTGGGAAACTGACAGTCATACACTCTCAGCCTAATCCACCTGACAGGGTTGTTGTGTGGATAAAATGGAGGAGAGCCAAACAACAAGTCCCCACTGAGGAGAAAAGAGGGATAACAATGAAGTAAAGCAAGCAGATGGAATATATATTTACCCTTTTGCCAAATTTCCAGTAAAAAAACACACACATTATCCACACCCCCACAAAGTTTCAACGTTTCCAGATATTTTACATCAGTCAGTATGTGCTCCTAGGGGAGGGTACTAACATGCAGGCCGTCACTGCTGGCATTGCTATCACATGGCACCATGATGGAAAAAGAAAGGAGCCGGGGGTGGAGGAAAGTGCCGTCAAATCACAGCTGACTTACAGTGACGACATAGAGTTACCAAAGCAAGAGATTAACAGAGGCAGTTTGCCATTGCCTGTCTCTGCAAAACAACCCTGGACTTCTTGGGAGATCTCCCATCCAAGTATTAACCAGAGCCAACTCTGCTTAGCTTTCAAGATCAGGCTAACTAGACCAGGGGTGCCCAACTCTGGTGTCCCCAATGTTCATGGACTACAATTCCCAACAGTCCCTGTCAGCATGGCTAAATGGCCAAATGGCAGAGGCTGATGGGAATCGTAGTTCATGAACATCTGGGACACCAGAGTTGGACACCCCTAGCCTAGACCATCCAGGCTAACTAACTAACTTCATAACTAATTTCAGACCAATAGCACAGGGGGTTAAGCAACACTTCTTCGTCAACCAACTGACCTTCTGGCATGGCTGTGGCTGCAGTCGAGAGTCTTCAGAATAGACACCATTGGAATCTTGCAGTGCAAGGAACCACAAGAAAGCAATGGGTTCTTTCAAGCCCCCTAGCAAAAGAGGAGGCTCCCAAGTTCTTCTGCCCAATGATCCATCCCTTGCAAGAGCTGATTGCATGGGACTTCCTTCCAGCCCACCTTGGACAGGACATGATCTGGAACATGGCATGGATGCCATTCTACTGCCTGTGAAAGAGACTGAGGAGACAGGACAACATTCAGTTCCAAAGTGACAGCCATGTTAGTCTACTGCAAAAAAATAAAATACAAACCCAGTGGCATCTTAAAGCAGAGGTACCTAATGTGGTGCCCATGGGCACCCATGACATAATTCTTTGTTCATGCACAGTATTTTTGGAAAGTAGGCAGGCGGGGCTTTTGCCCAGGAAGACTTCTGAGTGGCCACTGTAGAGCTGATTGGTTGTGAACATTCTTAAAAATAGTGCTTTGGGGTGGCAACTGCTATTACAACAGAAGGATCTTCACTAGGTGACTGAAGGTAAGCTGTGGCAACCATATTTGTGGCTGGCTCCACTCCCTGCAGCAGCCATTTTGTGGCTGCACCCACCATGCTGTGTCAGAATTCAAAAGGGGTCCACAGTCTCAAAAAGGTTGGGGATCCCTGTCTTAAAGACTACCATTTATTCCAGTATGAGCTTTCCTGAGTCAGCGCTATTTAGAGCTTCCACGCTATTTAAAGCCTCACTCCTTTCTATAGATATGCCTCCAAAGTTGCCATTTTCTCCAGGTGAGTTCAGGAGCACTGTAGAGACCAACAAGAGTTTCCCAGTACAAGTGTTGGAGAGTCAGCTGTTGTCTCCAAGGAAATTGATCTATGGAGCTAGACATCAGTTGTAATTCCTGGAGAACTCTGAGCCTCACCTGGAGATTGGCAACCACATACTGAATGAATGCTTTAGGGTCTGACCAGGCTTAAGGACCCGCAGAAAAAAATGAAGGGGTTGCGCACTGTGCCCTTTGCGGGCAGCCCTGGAATCAGGAGGCGCTACTGTCTTTGCCTCCCTTCCCAACCCATTCATCTTGCACCTTAACTTCTTTGCACCTGCCTCCTCTTACACCTTTGCAGCAACTTGGAAAACTCATGTGGTCTATGTCCCTTTTCCCAGGAAAGCTCAACAGTTGCTGAAATCCCCCCCCCCACTCTAATTCTTGCCTCTCTAGGAATTCCATTAGAGCACCACAGCGAAGAATCAGTGACAGTTGTTTCTAAGAGCAAAATTTAAACAGTTTGGTGACGCTGTAAAGATGCCCTGATTTATAATAGGAGAAGGCAGTGAAGCATCACCTGCAAGTGAAAGATGCATAGCAGAGAGAGCAAAGCCTGCTTGTCCACCTTTCTCTTTGCAAACATTAAAGTCTGAAAACCAACATCCAAGCAGGAATAAAAGTTGCAAAAGAAGAAGAAATTGAACAAAATTAAATAATAATGATAATAATGATAATAGATCATGTCCTCAGCTGCTGCAAAAAGATTGCCCAGACTGAGTACAAACAGAGACACAACTCAGTGGCCAAGATGATCCACTGGAATTTATGCAAGAATTACAACATAAGAACAGCTAAGAACTGGTGGGAACATTGTCCAGAGAAAGTAATGAGAAAATGAGAAGGTCAAGATCCTGTGGGACTTTCGAATCCAAACGGACAAAGTGTTGAAACACAATACACCAGACATCACCGTGATCAAGGACAAGAAAGTGAGCATCATCGACATAGCAGTCCCCGGTGACAGCAGGGTCATTGAAAAAGAACAGGAGAAGGTCACTAGATACCGCAATTTGAAAATCGAGCTTCAGTGTCTATGGCACAAATCAGCTGAGGTAGTCCCAGTGGTAATCGGCACACTGGGCGCCATCCCAAAAACACTAGGGCAGCACTTAAAACATCTTCGAATTGACAAAATTAACATCTGTCAAATTCAGAAGGCAGCCCTACTGGGATCCGCACGAATACTATTACAACTTCCTAGGCCTCTGGGTGAGGCTCGAATTGTAATGAAGGCCAACAACCAGCTAAAGATCTGGCAGCTGTGAAATCTACAATAATAATAATAATAATAATAATAATAATAATAATAATAATAATAATAATAATAATAATAATAATAATAATAGAATGAAGTCTTTAACACCAAAAGCCCTGCAGGGAGGGGAACAAAAGCAGCTCTGGGTTCTGGAGGCAGGGAGTTCCTGTCTAGAGGGGGCAGCCACCAAGAAGGCCATTGTGGAGGAACCAAAGATAATACACCTGCAAGTGTGGGTCTCTGCAGTAGCAACTTCTCACACATTTACAGGTGTACATACATAGGTAAGTTCAAGCAATCCTTGAGGTACTTTGGCCCCAAACCTTTCAAGGCTTTATTATCTATATTATAACCACTAGTAAAGGCTATAGTTCTGTAAAAGTCAAGTCAGACCCAATTTTTGGGGACCCATTATGGGGACCCATGGAGACCCAAGAGACTACCAGAAGTGGTTTGTCATTGCTTTTCTCTTTGCACAGCAACCCTTGTGGTATTTCTTGGTGGTATCCCATCCAAATACTGACCAGGGCTGACCCTGTGTAGCTTCCAAGATCTGACAAGATCAGGCTAGCCTGGGAAATCCACATCAGGTAAATTATAGTAATTTATTATAATATAACATTGGAAGCAGTTTGAAAGGCAGTAAAACTATGTTACCTTTTAGCATTTGCCTCTTTTCAATCAATTTCTCTGCAAATTTCCCATTTTTCCATTGGAAAAGTGAAAATAGTTTCTTGGGAAAAGTACCCCACCCCCAAAAAAATTCTTAGCTGTGTTTGTACTGTCCCACAAAAAGTTCAGGGATTGATATATATTAAGATGCCACTCTCCTGATAGGAGAGATTTATTATTATTTATTTAACAAGCTGAGACCCCTGAGAATCATTGGGGTGGAAGATGGTTTGGAAATCCCACCTAATCCCTCCCCAATTTCTCCTTCAAGTACTGGGTCCTGACTGGGCCCATTTCTCTGTCCCTCCTTTTCCCTTAAACTGCCTCTCTGCCATCCCCAAAGGCCCCTTCTGCACATGCAGAATAATAAACTTTCAATCCACTTTCACAATTGTTTGCAAGTATGGTAGATTTTGCTCTTCCACACAGTAAAATCCAGCTGCAAAGTGCATTGGAAGTGGATTGACAGTGCATTATTCTGCATGTGTGGAAGGGCCCTAAATGCCACTCAACAACAGCAACAACCTTTATTTGGCATTTAAAAATAGGTTCTAGAGCGTTGCCAGACATTTTTGAAATAAAAATCAAGAGTACATTCAAAACGCAGACAGGAAGACTGTATACAGCACTGTACATTACTTAAAGAGTTCGGTCACTTGTAAAAGAAATTTTGCTACTTTTTCCAAGAGCATGACATCTGTGTTGTTTAACAGAAGCTCCACAACAGAACAGTCAGAGTCACTTTCAGATTTGTCTCGGGCCAGCCTGGGAGAGAAATTCCTAATGCCCACATATCTCGGACAGTCAAGAATAATGTGAGCAAGGGTCTCCACTTGATTTTTACAGTGTGGACAAACCCGATCCTGGAGAGGAATGGATAAGTACAATCGCATTCTTTTGTAAACTTGGCTTCCGTATGGGAAGGTATTGGATCTGGCCCTTGTGATAATCCATCTCTGTTGGAGTTCAGTTAATAATTCAAGATATTTGGCTATGTGCCCCTGTTCCGGTATTATTCCGACAGAGAGGGGTGAGCATGATTTATTTGCTTGCCCCAACAAGATATGATATTCCTGTTCTAGAAGTCTACTTTGTAAGGTTTGGAAAATCGCTCTGGGTGTCAGCATACAGAGATCTTCAAGTAATAAACCTATTGAGTAAATTTTTGATTTGACAAGTTGACAAGTTGATACCATTCGGAGGCAAATGGGTCTGGGCGCGCAGTGTATATTAAACTGCGCACATCAGAGTTAAAACATAATTTGATCCAATACTTGAATGTATTCAGCCATGCTCTTGTTTCAAGTAGGTTCTGACCAGTTTCTAAGCATAGTACAGCATATGGTACTGAGTGTGGTAATCCGAGTAGTGTGGTAATGTAGGCGCAGAAGAAAGAGAAAGTCAGAGTAAGTAGTAGCAAGTCAGAGCAAGTGGTAGAAAGTCAGAGAGAGACAGAGAAAAGGGTTTTGGATTCAACAAGAAAGGTTATTTCTTCTTTCCCTTCATTATTTTTCCTATAATGAAGAGATGGCAACCATCATGCTGCAAACCAAAGAAATCATGCAGGCCTTAAACCTATTCTTTTACTATTGCTAGCTTAGCATAACAACTCCAGAAAATTCCCCTTTGTTCACAATTATGCAAAATGTGCAAAACTAAACTGGTTTCAAGATCCTGTTGTACCCAAAAGATACCTTAAAAGTTGCCCTTTTATGAGTCAATAGAAAAGCCTATGGGAAAGCTTAGGCTCTTTGTCTGAGAAATAGGACAACTAGAAACATCAATGATAAGAGAAAACAAGGGTTCTTGGTTCATATAACATCAAAGAGTGTAATGCTGACATCTTCCAATGGGGA
The DNA here is from genome assembly GCF_021028975.2 of Sphaerodactylus townsendi. Taxonomy (NCBI): domain Eukaryota; kingdom Metazoa; phylum Chordata; class Lepidosauria; order Squamata; family Sphaerodactylidae; genus Sphaerodactylus; species Sphaerodactylus townsendi. The sequence continues at coordinate 15,310,820 of NC_059429.1, forward strand.
TTTTGGACAACCCCAAAGGGCTGTGGGAACAGGGAAAATCTCCACCTTTTGTATGATTGATTGATGATGTGGGCATTTTGGGGTGTATTCTTTGCTGCCATTTTGATGTAGCTTGTCATTAATACTATAAAAGTGAGAACACACCGCCATTTTAAGTGTGGCTCCCCTGATTATTGTCTGTGCCCTCTACAGCTCAAATGGAATCAAAGACTCTCTGATTCTTATTCTGTAATCGGGCTTGAGCTTCTTTGAGCCATTACTTTATTTTAGAATCTCGCTTACTCCGCTTGTAAATCAGCAATCCCGTGGTGCATTAAATGCTACTCCCTTCTTGGTCCTAGCATGTTAAGAATACATGGCCTTCACCTTCAGGCTGGGCTAAATTCTGGAGGATTCCCCACCCCCCCCTTTGGTTTTATCAGAGGCTTTCCTGCAGCTCTCACATCGGAGCTCCCTCCTGCTGAAGCTGGTAGAGCAGTGGTGGCGAACCTATGGCACGGGTGCCAGAGGGGGCACTCAGAGCCTTCTCTGTGGGCACGTGCAAACAGAATGCCCTCCCCCCTCCCATCTAGGCTGGCCTGGGCCGTTGGGCTCGATTATTAGCATTAAACCTAAGACCTAGTTTTGGGGAAGCAGTGTACGTAGCCCTGTTAAGCGCTGTTAAACCCCACTGATTTTCATGCGAAGAACTAAAGCACGATCCTTTACCTGGGAGTAAGCTCAGTTGCTGGCAATGGGGCTTGCTTCTGAGGAAACCCTCCTAGGGTCGTGATTCACCCGTTGGAAGAGTTGCACGGTTGCGTTAAAGCAAAGCCACCGACTACCACCAAGCTTACTCCCAAGTAACGCACACCTCGGAGCCAACCACTTTTTCTAAACTAATACCTCAGTATTCAGGTTAAATTGCCATGTTGACACGTTGCGATAAATAAATGGGTTTGGAGTTGCAATTTGGGCACTCGGTCCCAAAAAGGTTCGCCATCACTGTGGTAGAGAGACCTCCCTTGTCTGGGTTGGCCCCATTTTGCTGCTATTATCTCTGTGGGAGTCAGCCAGTTCGTTTACTATTAAAAGTTCTAAAAAGGAGACATTTAACCTTTCCAAAGGCTCTTAGGAAGAGAAAGACTGCAGCCCTGAGGACGAACCTGAGGTGATGAGGGAGAGGTGGACAGTTGAAAGTGACAGTTGCTGGTCTGAAAGCAACTGTTAACCTCTGGAGACTGTTACGTGAGGGGAAATTTTTCAATTTAATTACCAGAACTTTACACATTTGTGAGGGGGGGAAAGGGAAGTTTGTGAAGGGGAAACATGTTTCTAGAAGAGGTTAAACAATTGCCTTGCTACCAGGGCAAATGCCAATAAAAATTGGCACAGGATAGCAAAGGGAAGAAAATGGATGATATAAACCGATAGTTGTGGCTGAGGTACAAGAGTTTTAGCTCTTAACGTTTCATCCCCATCAATGGCTGGCCTTCAGCAATACAGTGAATTACAGAAACTGAACATAAACTGAGAGAAATCTATGAGCAAAGCGAAATCAATAAGCAAGCCGCTTTTCATAACCCCAAAAAGAACAAAAATGATGATAAAGCAAAATATTTCAAATTCACTTCAACCCAGGACAGTAAGAAGAAGAAGAGAAGAAGAGTTTGGATTTATATCCCCCCTTTCTCTCCTGTAGGAGACTCAAAGGGGCTGACAATCTCCTTGCCCTCACAAACAAACACCCCTGTGGAGGTGGGAGTGGGGCTGAGAGAGCCCGAGTGTGAGTTACAGGTGTCTCACCAAAGTGACAGAAAGGAGGAAAACGAAAACTGAGGGAAAAACTTGGGGGACACAACTCTTGGAGGGGACACACACAATAATTTGAGGGGACACACTCTGAGGGTCACCAACAATTGAGGGGGCACACAACTTGAGGACACACAATTTGAGGCACACACCCTTGAGGGGACACACAACAATTTGGGGGGACACAATTTGAGGGGGACACACAATAATTTGGAGGGGGACACACCTGAGGTGACACACAATAACTGAGGGGACACAACTGAGGGGGGACAACACAATAATTTGAGGGGTGGGTCACCAACCTCTGAGGGACACAAATCAATTTGAGGCACACAATCTGAGGGGACACACACACACCTGAGAGGGGACACAATTGGAGGGGACACACACCTGAGGCACACAATTTGGAGGGGACACAATAATTTGAGTGGGGGACTCCACACCCCTGAGGGGACACACACAACGGAGGGGGGACACAACTGAGGGACACAAGGACTGAGTGGGGACACAATTTGGAGGCACACACAACAATTTGAGGGGTGGCCACAATTTGAGGGGACACACAACAATGGAGGGGACACAACCTGAGGGGACACACAACAATTTGAGGCACACTTGAGTGTGGACACACACAATTTGAGGGGACACAATTCTGAGTGGGACACACACACCTAGGAGTGGGGACACACTGAGGGACAACAACACTCTGAGGGGACAATTTGAGGGACACACAATAACTTGAGTGGGACACAACTCTGAGGGGACACACAATAATTTGAGTGGTGGGACACAACTTGAGTGGCACACAACAATAATTTGAGGGGACACAATCTGAGGGACACAACACAATGGAGGGGGACACAACCTGAGGACACACACACTTTTGAGGGGGGACACAACCTGAGGGGACACACACAATTTGAGGAAACATAACTTGAGGGGACACACAATAACTGGAAACACAACGGAGGGGACACACACTGGAGGACACACAACTTGGAGGGACACACAATTTGAGGTGACACAATTTGAGGGGACACACACACTTGAGGAAATAACGGAGGGGACACACACACGGAGGGACACACAATGGCACACACACACGGAGGGGGGACACAACGGAGGGAGACACACACACGAGGGGACACAACGGAGTGGACACACACACAATGGAGGGCCACACACACGGAGGGGACACAATGGAGGGGACACACACACACGGAGGGGGACACAAATGGAGGGGGACACACACACGGAGGGGGGACAAATGGGACACACAATAATGGAGGGGGACAATGGAGGGGGGGGGGGACACACAATGAAAATACAATGGGACACACAATGGAGGGGACACAATGGAGGGACACACATAATAAAATACACAATGGGACATAATGGGGGGGACACACGGATGGGACACAATAATGGAGGGGGACAATGGAGGGACATACAATAATGGGGGGACACAAAGGAGGGACAATAATGGAGGGGGGACACACGGAGTGGGGGACACACACAATAATGGGGGAATAATGGGGGAATACAATAATGGGACATAACGGAGGGGGACACACACAATGGAGGGGAATGGGGGGACAATGGAATAATGGGGGACATAATGGGAACACAACACGGAGGGGGGACATAATGGAGGGGGGGACAATAATGGGGGACAATGGAGGGGGAATGGAGGGGGACAATGGGGGACACACACAAATGGGGGACATAATGGAGGGGGACACATACACGGAGGGGGGACAATGGAGGGGGATAATAATGGAGGGGGAATACAATGGAGGGGGGACACACAATAATGGGGGGGGGGGGGGGGGGGGGGGGACATAATGGGGACATGGAAGAGGGGGGACACGGAGGGGGGAAGGAGGGGGAATGGAGGGGGGGATAATAATGGAGGGGGACAATGGTGGAGAATAATGGGGACATAATGGAGACATAATAATGGAGGGGGAATGGGACATAAATGGAGGGGGCCATATAATAATGGAGGGGGGGGACAATGGAGGGGGACATAATGGAGGGGGGGGATAATAATGGGGGACATAATGGAGGGGGAATAAGGGGAATGGAAATAATGGGGGGAATAATGGGGGACAATGGGGGACATAATGGAGGGGGGACATAATGGAGTGGGGACATAATGGGGGAATGGAAGAATGGGGGGGGGGGGGGGGGGGGGGGGGGGGAATAATGGTGGGGGACCAATAACAATCGGAGGGGACACAACCCCTGGAGGGGACACACAACACCCCTGAGTGGGACACAACGGAGTGGACACACACACTGAGGAACACAACGGAGGGGACACACACACGGAGTGGGGACACAACGGAGTGGGACACACAACGGAGGGACCCGACAACGGAGGGGACACACACAACGGAGGGGACACACACGGAGGGGACACAACGGGGACACACGGAGGTGGGGACACACGGGACACAATGGGACACAACGGAGGGACACACACAATGGAGGGACACAACGGAGGGACGGAGGACAACGGAGTGGGACACACACACCGAGGACACACACCAGGGACACAACGGAGGGACACACACACACGGAGTGGGGACACAATAACGGAGGGGAACACAACGGAGGGACACACACACGGAGGGGACACAACGGAGTGGACACACACGGACACAACAGGGACACGACACACCGGAGGGACACCCGGAGGACACACACGGAGGGAAATCACAATGGAGTGGACACACACACACTGAGTGGACACAACGGAGTGGACACACACACCGGAGGGACACAACGGGGACACACACACGGGGACACACAACGGAGGGGACACAACACACGGAGGGGACACACCGGAGGGGACACAACACCCGGAGGGGACACACAATGGGACACACACACGGAGGGGACACAACGGAGGGACACACACACGAGTGGGGACACACACACGGAGGGGACACACACGGAGTGGGGACACACACAACGGAGGACACGAGGGACACACACACGGAGGGACACACAATAACGGAGTGGACAACGAGGGACACACACACCTGGGGACAACGGAGGGGACACACAACGGAGGGGGGACACAACGGAGTGGAGACACACAACAACGGAGGGGACACACCCCAGTGGACACACACACCCGGAGGGGACACAACGGAGGGACACACACACGGACGGGGACACACAACGGAGGGGACACACACACCGGAGGGGACACAACGGAGTGGACACACACACGGAGGGGGACATAACGGAATGGACACACACACGGGGACAACGGAGGGACACACGGAGGGACACACCTGGAGGGGACACACACACGGAGGGACACACACACAACAACGGAGTGGACAACGGAGGGGACACACAACACACGGGACAGTGGGACACACACGGAGGGGACACACGGAGGGCCACAATGGGGGACACACACACAACGGAGGGGGACATACAACGGAGGGACACAACGGGGACACACAACAACGGAGGGGGACACAATGGAGGGGACACATAATAATGGAAATGGACACACAACACGGAGGGGACACAACGGAGGGGACACACAATAACGGAGGGGGACACAACGGAGGGGACACACACACCTGGAGGGGACACACCTGGAGGGGACACACACACGGAGGCCAATGGGACACACACACCTTGAGGGACACATGGAGTGGACACACAATAACGGAGGGAATGGGACACACACACGGAGGGGGGACACAACGGAGGGGAAACACACACTTGAACACAACGGAGGGACACACACGGAGGGGACACACCTGAGGGGGGGACACACACACGTGGACACAACGGGGACACACAATAACGGAGGGGGGACACAATGGGACACACAACACGGAGGGACAACGGAGTGGGGACACACACAATGGACGGGGACAATAATGGAGTGAGACACAATAACGGAGGGGGACAACGGAGGGGGGACACAATAACGGAGGGGGACACAATGGAGGGACACACACATAACGGAGGGGACACAATTTGAATGGGGGACACACAATAACGGAGGGGGACACAACTTGAGTGGACACACAATAATGGAGGGACACAACGGAGGGGGACACACAATAATTTGGAGGGGGAAACAAGAATTTGGAGGGGGACACACAATAACGTGGAACACAATTTGAGGGGGACACACAAGAACGGAGGGGGGACACAATTTGAGGTGGACACAATAATGGAGGGGGGGACACATTTGAGGGGGAGACACACACACGGAGGGGGACACAATGGGGGACACAATAATTTGGAGGGGGGACAAGAATGGAGGGGGACACACAATAAACGGAGGGGACACAATGGAGTGGACACACAAAAGGAGGGGGGACAATGGAGGGGGACAACAATAACGGAGGGGGGACAATGGGGGACATGAATACATGGAGGGGGACACAATGGGGGACAATGGAATGGGGACACAATAATAATGGAGGGATAATGGAGGGGGGACACAATAACGGAGGGGGGACAATGGAGGGGGGACACAATAATTTGGAGGGGACAATTTGGTGGACACACAACGGAGGGGGACACAATTTGAGGGGGACACACAATGGGGGACAAATGGAGGGGGACACACATAATGGAGGGGGAATGGAGGGGAAGAATAATGGAGGGGGGACACAATGGAGTGGGGGGACACACAATAATGGAGGGACAATGGAGGGGGGACATGAATAATGGAGGGGGACACAATGGGGGACACACATAATGGAGGGGGGACACAATGGAGGGGACACACAATAATGGGACAATGAGGGGGACAATAATGGAGGGACACAATGGGAATGGAGGGGGACATGGAGGGGGACACAATAATGGAGTGGGGGACAATAATGGAGGGGGGGACACAATAATGGAGGGGACAATGGAGGGGGACATAATGGAGGGGGGAATAATGGGACACAATAATGGGGGACATAATGGAGGGGGACACAATAATGGAGGGGACACAAATGGAGGGGGGACAATGGACAATTTGGAGGGGGGGGACAATGGAATGGAGGGGGACAATGGAGTGGACAATAATGGACAATGGGGGAATGAAGAATGGGACAATAATGGAGGGACACACACAATGGGGGACACAGAATAATGGGGACAATGGAATGGGGACAATGGAGGGGGAAGGACACATAATGGAGGGGGAATCAATGGAGGGGGACACAAGGAGGGGGGACAATGGAGGGGGACACAAGAATGGAGGGGAACATGGACAAGGGGGACAATGGAGGGGAATGGAGGGGGAATAATGGGGGACAATGGAGGGGGGGACATAATGGAATGGACACAATGGAGGGGGACACAATAATGGGGGAATGGGGGACACAATAATGGAGGGGGGACAATGGAGGGGGACATGAAGAATGGAATGGAATGGAATAATAATGGGGGACAATAATGGGGGACATGGAAGAATGGGGACACAATGGGGGGGGGGGGGGGGGACAATAATGGGGGGGGGACATGGAGGGGGACAATGGATGGGGGAATAATGGACAATTTAGGGACAATAATGGGACAATGGAGGGGGGACAATAATTTGGGGGGGGACATGGAGGGGGACAAATCTGAGGGGACAATCAATGGACACACAATAATGGAAGGAATAATGGAGGGACACATGGAGGGGACACACCCGGAGGGGACACACACACCCGGAGGGACACACAACGGAGATAATGGGACACATGGAGGGGGGACACAATAATGGAGGGGGACACAATGGAATGGGGGGGGGGGGGGGGGGGGGGGGGGGGGGACACATGGAGGGGGGGACAATAATGGAGGGGGACACACATGGAGGGACACAATGGAGGGGGAATGGGGGATCACACACACCTGGAGGGACACACCAACAATTTTGAGGGGACACAACTTGAGTGGAGACACACACACCTGAGGACACAACGGAGGGACACAACAACGGAGTGGGGACACACAACACGGGACACACCGGAGTGGACACACAACACCCCGGAGGGGACACAACGGAACACACACGGAGGGACAACAACGGAGGGACACACACACCCGGAGGGGACACAACCGAGGACACACACAACGGAGGGGACACAACGGAGTGGACACACAATAACGGAGGGACACACGGAGGGGACACAACACACCCCGGAGGGACACACAACGGAGGGACACACACAACGGAGGGGACACAACGGAGGGACACACAACACCCGGAGGGGACACAACGGAGGGACACACAACAACGGAGTGGGACACACCGGAGGGACACACCAATAACGGAGGGAACACACCCGGAGGGACACACACCAATAACGGAGGAATACACGGAGGGACACACACACGGAGTGGGACACAACGGAGTGGACACACAACGGAGGGACACACCCGGAGGGGACACACAATAACGGAGGGACACAACGGAGTGGAGACACACAATAACGGATGGGACACAACGGAGGGACACACACAACGGAGGGGACACACCGGAGGGGACACACAACACCCGGAGGGGACACACAACGGAGGACACACACACAACGGGACACAAGGGGACACACACACCCGGAGGGGACACACGGAGGGGACACACAATAACGGAGGGGACACAACGGAGTGGACACACACACCCCTGAGGGGACACACCGGAGGGGACACACAACAACGGAGGGACACAACGGAGGGGACACACACACAAGGAGGGACACACACAATGGGACACACACACGGAATAACGAGGACACACACACACGGAGGGGACACAACGGAGGGACACACACACCCCGGAGGGGACACAACGGAGGGGACACACACACGGAGGGGACACAACGGGGACACACACAACGGAGGGGAAACACAACGGAGGGGGGGACACACAACACGGAGTGGGGACACAACGGAGGGACACACACAACGGAGGGGACACAACGGAGTGGGGACACACACAACGGGAGGGGACACAACGGAGTGGACACACAATGGGACAATGGAGGGACACACAATAACGGAGGGACACAACGGAGGGGACACATACACACGGAGGGGGGAATAACGTGGAGACACACACACGGAGGGACACAATGGAGTGGGGACACACACACGGAGTGGGGACACAACGGAGTGGGGACACACAACAACGGAGGGACACACGAGGGGACACACACACGGAGGGGACAATAACGGAGGGGACACACAATAACGGACACAACGAGGGGACACACAACAACGGAGGGGGACACAACGTGGACACACACGGAGGGGGACACACCTGGAGGGGGACACACAATGGAGGGACACAACGAGGGACACACACACCGGAGGGGGACACAATGGAGGGACACACACAATAATGGAGGGGGGACACAATGGAGGGGACAACACAATAATGGAGGGGACACACACACAACAATGGAGGGGGGACACACGGAGGGGACACACAATGGAGGGGGGACAATGGAGTGGGGGACACACAATGGAAGGAAGAATGGGACACACACGGAATGGGACACACAATAACGGAGGGGGGACAATGGAGGGGGGACACACACCCCATACATAATGGAGGGGGGGACACACCCCACACACAACGGAGTGGACACACACACACGGAGGGGGGACAATGGAGGGACACACAATGGAGGGGGACACAATGGACACACACGGAGGGACACACCATGGAGGGGACAATAATGGAATGGAGGGACACACACCACGGAGGGGACAATAATGGAGGGGACACACACAGAATGGACAATAACTGGAGGGACACACATAACGGAGGGGGGACACAATGGAGTGGGACACACATACCCCATGGGGGGACATGGAGGTGGGGACACACAATGGACACAATGGGGACACACAACGGAATGGACATAATGGACAATGGGACACACAATAATGGGACACAATGGAGGGGGGGACACACACACACCCCAGGAGGACACACACACCCCAGGGACACAACGGAGGGGGGGACACACAATAATTTGAGGGGGGGACACAACATGGGAGGGACACACACATGGAGGGGGGACAATGGAGGGGGACACACATAATTGTGGGGGACAATGGGGGACACACACACTTGTGGACAATGGGGGGGATTGAAGACAATAATAATGGAGGGGGGACATAATGGAGGGGGGGACACACACACTTAGGGGGACAATGGACACACAATGGAGGGGGACACACACAATGGGGGGAGACACAATGGAGGGGGACATAATAATGGGGGACACACAATAATGGAGGGGACAATGGGACACACTTAAGGAATGGAGGGGGGGGGGGGGGGGGGACAATGGAGGGGACAAGGACAATAATGGAGGATGGAAGGAATGGAGGGAAGGAGGGGACAATGGAGGGGAGACACAACAATGGGGGACAGAATGGAGGGGGGACACAATAATGGAGGGGGGACAATGGAGGGGACACACAATAACGGAGGGGGGGACAATGGAGGTGGACACACACACGGAGGGGGAATGGAGTGGGGAGAATAATGGAGGGGGGAATGGACACACAATAATTTGGAGGGGACACAATGGAGGGACACACAATAATGGAGGGAATGGGGGACACACAATAATGGAGGGGGACAATAATGGAGTGGGGGACACACACACGGAGGGGGGGGAATAATGGAGGGGGACACACATGGAGTGGGGGACACACAATAATGGAATAATGGAGGGGGGGACACATAATAATGGAATGGAGGGGGGACACAATAATAATGGAGGGGGGACAATGGAAGGAATGGGACATACATGGAGGGGACAATAATAATAATGGAGTGGGGGACAATAATGGAATGGAGGGGGACAATGGAGGGGACACACAGTGGACAATGGAGGGGGACACAATGGAGGGGGGACAATAACAATGGAGGGGGACACACAATGGTGGGGACATAATGGGGGGGGGACACAATGGAATGGAGGGGGGACAAGTGGAATAACAATGGAAGGGGGGACAATAATGGAACGGGGGGACACACATAATTTGGAGGGGGAATGGAGGGGACAATAATTTGGAGGGAAGGGGGAAGGAATAATGGAGGGGGGACACATGGAGGGGGACACACAATAATGGAGGGGGGACAATGGAGGGGGACACACATGGAGGGGGAAATGAATGGAATAATGGAGGGGGACACAATGGACAATAAATGGGGGACACACGTGGAGGGGACAATGGAGGGGACAATGGAGGGAGACATAATGGGACAATGGAGGGACAATAATGGAGGGGGGGACAATGGAGGGGGACACACTTGGGGACACAAGGGGGGGACAATGGAGGGGGGACAATGGAGGGGGGGAATGGAGGGGGGACACAATGGAAGGGGGGGAATGGAGGGGGGACAATGGGAATGGAGGGGGACAAATGGACACAAGGAATGGAGGGGGGGAAGAATGGAGGGGGGACACAATGGAGGGGGACAATGGAATGGAATGGACATAACGGAGGGGGGACAACAATGGAGGGGACAATAATGAGGGACCACCACAACAATCTGGAGGGGACGACAATCGGAGGGACACACACACCTGGAGGGACACAACGGGGACACAACGGAACAACGGAGTGGGGACACACAACAACGGAATCGAGGACACACAACACCCGGAGTGGACACAACGGAGGGACACAACACAACGGAGGGACACAACGGAGTGGGACACAGACACACACGGAGGGACACACACACGGAGGGACACAACGGGACACACACACGGAGTGGAACAACAACGAGGGACACACAACACCCCGGAGGGACACAACTGAGTGGCCACACACAACGGAGGGACACAACGGAGGGACACACAACGGAGGGACACACACACGGAGGGACACAACGGAGGGACACACACACCCTGAGGGACACAACGGAGGGACACACACACCCGGAGGGGACAACAACCGGAGGGGACACACACACGGCAGGGACACACGGAGGGACACACAACCCCGGAGGGACACAACGGAGGGACACACAATAACGGAGGGACAACAACAACGGAGGGGACACACACACGGAGGGACACAACGGAGGGACACACACGGAGGGGACACAACGGAGTGGACACACACACCGGAGGGACACGACGGGACACACACAACCGGGACACAACAACGGAGGGACACACACACGGAGGGGACACACGGACAACGGGGACACACACACGGAGGGGACACAACGGAGGGACACACACACAACGGAGTGACACACGACCCGGGACACAATTGGAGTGGGGACACAACACACGGAGGGACACAACGGAGGGGACACACAACACCCCAGTGGGGACACAACAACGGAGTGGACACAACGGAGGGGACACACGGAGGGGACACAACAACGGAGGGGACACACCGGAGGGACACACACAACAGTGGACACAACTCGGAGGGGACACACACACCCCAGGGACAACAACGGAGGGGACACACACACAGGGACACAACGGAGTGGACAACGGACACACCAACAGGGACACAACGGAGGGACACACACACACAACGGAGGGGACACACACACAGGGACACAACGGAGGGACACACACCCCAGGGACACAACGGAGGGACACACACACCCCGGAGGGACACAACGGAGGGACACACACCACGGAGGGACACACCCCGGAGGGACACACACACACGGAGTGGGACACACCGGAGGGACACACACACACGGAGTGGGGACACACCGGAGTGGGGACACACAACACGGAGGGGACACACAACGGACCCGAACGGGACACAACACCCCAGGGACACAACGAGGGACACACACCACGGAGGGACACACCCCGGAGTGGACAACACAACACCCCTGTGGACACAACCCGAGGGACACACACACAATGGAGGGACACACCAACGGGACACAACGGAGTGGACACACCACGGAGGGACACACCGGAGGGACACACACACCCCAGGGACACACGGAGGGACACACACCAGGGGACACACCGGAGGGGGGACACACAACACCGGAGTGGGACAACAACGGAGGGAGAACACACACCATGGAGGGGACAACAACGGAGGGACACACAACACACGTGAGGGACACAACGGAGGGGGACAACACCGGAGGGGACAACGGAGGGGACAATGACAACAACGGAGGGACACACACGGAAGGACACACAATTTGAGGGGACACACACAACTTGGAGGGGGACACACAGAACGGAGGGACACACACAATAACGGAGGGACACAATGGGACACACAACACCCCAGGGACACACGGAGGTGGACACACACACCATGGGACACAATGGGACACACACACCAGGGACACAACGGAGGGGGACACACACAATGGAGGGGGACACACACAATGGAGTGGACACACATGGATGGGGGACACAATGGACACACACACGGAGGGGGACACACACAATTTAGGGGACACAATGGAGGGGGACACACACACAGGGGACACAATGGAGGGGACACACACACAATGGAGGGGGACACACAATACCATGGGGGACAACGGAGGTGGACACAATAATAATGGGGGACACAATGGAGGGACACACACACGAAAATAATGGGACACACACACGGAGGGGGGGACACAATGGAGGGGACACACAATAACGGATGGGGGACACAATGGAGGACACACAATAATTTGGAGGGGGGGACACAATGGTGGACACAATAATGGAGGGGGGACAATGGAATGGGGGACACACACACGGAGGGGGGACAATAATGGAGTGGGGGACACACAATAATGGGGGAAGGAATGGAGGGGACACACAATGGAGGGGGACACAATAACGGGGGGGACCAACACGGAGGGGGAACACAATGGAGGGGGACACACGGAGGGGGATAATGGAGGGGGGGGGGGGGGACACACGGAGGGGGACAATGGAGGGACAATAATGGACACAGGGACACACACACACGGGGACATAATAATGGAGGGGACATAATGGAGGGGGACACACAAGGGGACAATGGACACACACACAGGGGACAATGGGACACACACAATGGGGACAATGGAGGGGGACACAATGGGGGACAATGGGACAACATGGAATGGAGGGGGAATGGAATGGAGTGGACACAATGGAAGGGGGACATAATAATGGAGGGGGGAATGGAGGGGGACACAAATAATGGAGGGGGATAATAATAATAATGGAATGGAGGGGACAGAATAATGGAGTGGGGGACATGAAGAATGGAGGGGGAATAATGGGGACACATGGAATGGAGGGACAATAATGAGGGGGGACAATGGACACAATGGGACAATGGAGGGGGCACACAATGGAGGGGGACAATAATAATGGGGGACAATGGAGGGACAATGGGACAATGGAGGGGGGGACAATAATGGAGGGGGGACAATGGAGGGGGACACACAATGGAGGGGGGGACAATGGAGGTGGACACACAATGGAATGGAGGGGGGGACAATAATGGAGGGGGGAATGGACACAATAATGGAGGGGAATGGAGGGGGACAATGGAGGGGGGACACAAGAATGGAGGGGGGGAAGGAATGGGACACACAATAATGGAATAATGGAGGGGAATGGGACACAATGGAGGGGGAATGGAGGGGACACAATAATGGAGGGGACAATAATGGAGGGGGGACAATGGAGGGGGGACACAATGGGGACAATGGAGGGGGACAATGGAGGGGAATGGAGGGGGGACAACCCATGTGGACAACAACTCCCCAGGACACAACGGAGGGACCACAACACACCAGGGACACACACACCCCAGGGACACAACGGAGGGACACACACACCCCGGAGGGACACACCCGAGGGACACACAACACCTGGAGGGGACACAACGGAGGGACACAACGGAGGGACACACCGGAGGGACACACACACCCCAGGGACACGCCAACGGAGTGGGACACACACACGGAGGGGGACACAACGGAGGGGACACACACACGGAGGGGACACAATGGAGGGGACACACACGGAGTGGGGACACAACGGAGTGGGACACACACACCAGGGACAACGGAGTGGACACACACACGGAGGGGGGACAACGGAGGACACACACACCCCAGGGACACACCGAGGACACACACACCCCAGGGACACACACGGAGGGGACACACACCCCAGGGACACAACGAGGGACACACACCCCAGGGACACAACGTGGACACACACACCCCAGGGACACAACGGAGGGACACACAACAACGGAGGGACACAACGAGGGACACACAACAGGGACACAACGGAGGGACACACAATAATGGGACACACGGAGGGACACACACACGGAGGGACACAACGGAGGGACACACACACCAGGGACACAACGAGTGGGGACACACAATAACGGAGGGGACACACGGAGTGGGACACACACACGGGGACACACACACGGAGGGACACACACACGGAGTGGGGACACAACGGAGTGGGACACACACCCCACACAACGGAGTGGACAACACACAGGGGACACAATGGGACACACACCCCAGGGACACAACGGAGGGGACACACACACGGAGTGGGACACACACACGGAGGGGGACACACACACTGAGGGACACACGGAGGGGACACACACACTTGTGGGACACAATGGAGGGGACACACACACAGGGACACAACGAGGGGACACACACACGGAGGGGGACACACAACACCCCAGGGACACACACACACGGAGGGACACACGGAGGGGGACACACACACGGAGGGGACACACACGGAGGGACACACACACGGAGTGGACACACGGAGTGGGGACACACACACCAGGGACACAACGGAGGGACACACACACGGAGGGGACAATGGGGACACACACGGAGGTGGACACAACGGAGGGACACACAAGGACACAACGGAGGGGACACACACGGAGGGACACAACGGAGTGGGACACACACACCCCAGGGACACAACGGAGGGGACACACAATAACGGAGGGACACACAATGGACACACAATTGGGACACACGGAGGGGACACACGGAGGGGGGACACAACACGGAGGGGGGGACACACAATAACGTGGGGACACACGGAGGGGGACACACACAATGGGGACACAATGGAGGGGACACAATAATGGAGGGGGGGGGACACAATGGAGGGACACACGGAGGGGGACAACGGAGGGGACACACACACCAGGGGGACACAAATGGGACACACAATAATGGGACAACAATGGAGGGACACACAATACCTGGAGGGGGGGGGACACAATAATGGAGGGGGGACACAATGGAGGGGACACACAACACGGAGGGGACACACACGGAGGGGACACAATGGAGGGGACACAATAATGGGACACAATGGAGGGGGACACACAACAATGGGGGACCACACACACACGGGACACAATGGAGTGGAAGGACACACAATGGGGGACACAATGGAGGGGGACAATAATGGAGGGGACACAATGGAGGGACACAATAAATAATGGACACACACACAGGGGACACACGGAGGGGGACACAATGGGGACACAATGGAGGGGGACACAATAATGGAGGGGGACACATAATAATAATAATGGGGGACAATAATGGGACACACAATGGAGGGGGACACACAATGGAGGGGGACACAATGGAGGGACACAATGGGACACACAATGGGACAATAATGGAGGGGGGACAATAATGGAGGGGGGGACACAATGAGGGGGGGACACACAATGGGGGACATAATGGAGGGGGGACACACAATAATGGGGAATGGAGGGGGACACACAATAACGGAGGGGGGGACACAATGGAGGGGACACACAAATAGGGGGACACACAATGAGGGGGGACACACAATGGAGGGGGGGGGACAATGGAGGGGGGACACGGAGGGGGACACAATGGAGGGGACACACAATAATTTGGAGGGGGGACACACAATAATGGAGGGGGGACACACAATAATGGGACACAATGGAGGGGACACACAATAATGGAGGGGACACAATGGAGGGGGGGACACAATAATGGAGGGGGACAACGGAGGGGACACAATAACTTGAGGGGGACAATGGAGGGGGACACAATAGGGACAATGGAGGGGACACACAATAATGGGGACAATGGAGGGGAATAATGGGGACAATAATAATGGAGGGGGGACACAACGGAGGGGGGACACAATAAGAGGGGGACACACAATAATGGGACACAATAATGGACAATGGACACAATAATGGAGGGGGAAGAATGGAGGGGGGGGGGGGGGGACACACTTAGGGGGACATAATGGAAGGAATAATGGAGGGGGGACACAATAATGGAGGGGACACAATGGAGGGGGGACACAATAGGGGGACAATGGAGGGGGACACAATAGGGGGACAATGGAGGGGGACACAATGGGGAATGGGACACAATAATGGAGTGGAATGGGGGACACAATGGAGGGGGACACAATAATGGAGGGGGGGACACAATAATGGAGGGGAATGGAGGGGGACAATAATGGAGGGGGGACAATGGGACAATGGGGGACACAATGGAGGGGGGACACAATAATGGAGGGGGAATAATGGAGGGGGGGACACACAAGGGGACAATAATGGAGGGGGACATAGGGGAATGGGGAATGGAGGGGGGACACAATGGAGGGGGGACACAATAATGGGGGACAATGGGGGACAATGGGGGACAATAATGGGGGACAATGGAGGGGACAATAATGGAGGGGGGGGACAATGGAGGGGGACAATGGAGGGGGGACACATAATGGGGAATGGAGGGGGGGATGGAATGGAGGGGGGGGGGGGGGGGGGGAATAATGGGACAATGGGGGACAATGGAGGGGGACACAATGGAGTGGACAATAACCTAGGGGACACACACCTGAGGGGGACAATACTAACACCCCTCAGGGGGACACACATGAGGGGGACACACAATAATTTCAGGGGGGACACAATTTGAGGGGGACACACAATAATTTCAGGGGGGACACAATTTGAGGGGGACACACAATAATTTCAGGGGGGACACAATTTGAGGGGGACACACAATAATTTCAGGGGGGACACAATTTGAGGGGGACACACAATAATTTGAGGGGGACACACAATAATTTGAGGGGGGGACACACACCCTCGAGGGGGGGGACACACCTGAGGGGACACACAATAATTTGAGGGGGGACACAATTTGAGGGGGACACAGAATAATTAGAGGGGGGGACACAATTTGAGGGGGACACACAATAAAATAGTAAAGAACAGGGAAACTTTGAAAAAAATGAGATTATGGGAAAGGAAAGGGAGATCATAAATGTGCATTAATAGATCAGAAAGGAGAATCATTAAGGCCGAAATAAAAATGTGAGAGAACAGTGGAACCGGAAGGGCCAGTGAATATTTATTTAACATACTGAAGAAAAACATCACCCTCTTGTGATTTAAAAAAAAATGAAACTGAGGAAGTGAAGGTTTGCTAATATAGCCTGAAAACTGGGGTGGGGGGGTGGGGGAGAAACTCAGGAAAATGCCAAAAAGTGAAGAAACATTCATGACCATGAGGGAGAGTTTGAAGAAATCAGATTTATTATGGATGAGAAGTGAACTGAGGTGTTTATCAAGCAATAATCAGAAAACAAATGGGGAATCCAGAAGAGTAAGAGTTTATTGAAGGGATTGTTGAAGAACAAAATAGGCCACAGGGTTCCCCCCGTCCAGCTTTGCAGTGTAGCTGTGACTGGCCGCTATTATAAGGGTGAATTTCGTCCATTGATACAAGGCTCATTCCGACACGCGTGAATACCACTTCAAACTGCTTTCAATGCCCTTTGAAGCTTTGCGGAATGGCAAAATCCACTTACAAACAATTGTGAAAGTGATTTGAAAACGCATTATTTTGCGTGTGCGGAAGGGGCCAAAGATTTTTTGAAACTTCCATCACAGGAAAAGGTGTTAGGATTCCTTGCCTCACTTCTCTCAGCAGAATTCCTCACAATCGTCTTTATCCAAAATCTAAAACTTTTGTAGACGCTATTTAAGAAACACCCTTCTGTCTCAGTAATATCCTCAGACAAGAAAATGGAAGCAAGTTGAGTTTTATTTATGCAAGTGTAATTAGGATACAAACTAGCATCAAAAATGTTTCTCACATTCATAAGTGATGACCAGGACAACTGCTTTGAAATCTAATGGCTAATATTTCAAAATTCCACCCCACCCCCTCTCATATGCAGGCTTTTGATGCAGTCCACTATGTCCAAAAAAAAAGTGAAAGTGCCAGTACTTTGAACCATTATAAATTAAAAGAGCATAGTGACAAACAACCCTTCACCCTCAATTGAGCTGTACACTAAAATGCCCTTAGTTCAGCAAATGAAAAAGCACCAAACATCTAGGACCAGTGGTGGGATCCAGCAGGTTCGCACCACTTCAGCAGAACCAGTTGTTAAAATGGTGCTTGTAAACAACCAGTTGTTAAATTATTTGAATCCCACCATTGGAACCGGTTGTTAAATTATTTGAGTCCCACCACTGGCTAGGACAGTGGGATGGTGTGTGTGTGTGATATGCAATTCTTAGAAACTGGGGTGTTGTGGGGTTTCTGGGCAGTGTTCCAGTAGCATTTTCTCCTGACGTTTCGGCTGCATCTGGGGCTGGCATCTTCAGAGGAAACCCCACTGCACCTCAGCAATTCCGGCTCTGAAAGCCTTCAACAATACAATTCTTAGAAACTTGCTTGGCCTCCTAGTATCAAAGTGGCTGGAAAAGAATAAAATGGCATCTGACGGCTTCCTTTGATGGAAGCCAGCCAGCCAATAAGGTGGAAACATTTTTCACCCTCCCAGCATTTGTGCATCTTGTGTACCGCCCCAATTCTCTGATGACTCACAAGGTTTGATGTCCTGTTTTTACCATCACAACAGCATTGGTGATGGAACTCCTTGTATGGGTTTTTTGATGTGAAAACACAGCTTCTGCTTGGGATGTGAACCTACAAGAAGCTGTTTTATGCTTGTTCTGTCAAGATCAGCATTTTCCACTCAGACTGGTAGCAGCTCTCCAGGTCTTAGGTCAAAGACTTTCGTATTACCAACTGACAGATCTTTTAACTGAAGATGATAGGGTAACCTCAGCCTTCTGCGTGCAAAGCAGATGCTCTATCATGGTGGTGGGCTTAACCTGCTGGCACGGCGCGAACCCTCTCTGTGGGTTATCACAAGCAGCCCAGAGCCCCTGCACACATCAAGGCTGGCCGGGGCCACTGGACTCAATTATTAACATTAAACCTAAGACCTAGTTTTGGGGAAGCAGTGTAGGTAACCCTGTTATACCCCACTGATTTTCATGCGAACTAAAGTGCGATCCTTTACCTGGGAGTAAGCTTGGTTGCTGGAAATGGGGCTTGCTTCTGAGTAAACCCTCCTAGAGTCATGATTCACCCGTTGGAAGAGTTGCACTGTTGCTTCAAAGCAAAGCCACCGACAGCCACCAAGCTTACTCCTGAGTAACGCACGCTTTGGAGCCAACCATTTTTTCTTAACTAAAACCTCAGTATTCAGGTTAAATTGCCGTGTTGGCACTTTGCGATAAATAAGTGGGTTTTGGGTTGCAATTTGGGCACCCTGTCTCGAAAAGGTTCACTATCACTGCTCTATCACCTTCCAGAGGGGGTACAATTCTGTTGTGAGTTTTTTGCTCGCTTTTGTTTTTTCTCATTTTTTAATTGTATCCATTTCTATTTCCACTCATTTCAAACAGGAAAATATCTCTGAATCTCTTCTTTACATTCATCCCAAAACAGCTGATGTGAGCGTACCACAACTAGAATACTGGAGCAGTTCGAATTAAAAGACCCAACTTTACGTCTCCACTCATCCCACTCCACTCAGCTCCACTCCGCTCAGGTAAGGACCTCTTAGCCTGGTCTACCTCGCAGGAGGAGAAAATGAAGAGGGGGGGGAACCATATACTTCTCTCTGAACTTCTTGGAGGAAGGCTGGGATTAAAAATAGATCTGGATTACTGCAACTATATATTTTACAAAGTATATATAACCCAAATATACCCCTGGGATATTTAAGATAGCTGGGAGAAATTATTTATTTATTTTATTTATTTCCTTAAGCTTTTATACCGCCCCATCCCCGAGGGGCTCTCTCTATGCCAGTTTTACAGGTAATTAAGAAGAGTTTGGATGTGAACCATGCCTTTCTCTCCTGTGGCACCCTGAAGGTGGTTACAACCTCTTCCTTCTTTCCCCCCTCAACAGACACCTTGTGAGGCAGGTGGGGCTGAGAGAGTTCCTAAGAACTGTGACTAGCCCAAGGTCACTCAGCAGGTTTCATGTGGAGGAGTGGGGAAACAAATCCAGTTCACCAGATAAGAATCCACCGCTCTTATCATTACACCACACTGGCTCTCTCAAAAGTTCCTGTGCACATGTCTTTTAAAAAGAAAGTGAATGATAGATTTAAGAGACCAACAAGATTTTCAAGAGTTTGGTGAAAGCAGCTTTGACTCAGGAAAGCTCATACCCAAAAAATCTTGTTAGTCTCTAAGATGTACTACTGGATTCAAATCTTGCTGTTCTACTATACCCAACATGGCTAAACCTCTGAAGTTATCAAAACGGATGCTGTTACACTCAAAAAGCCATTAATATAATATGGGATGGTGTATTTTTGCCCCTATGAGGATTTGTGCACGCCAGACTTGACAGAAGCAGATATGTGGAACCTCCAGAAGTCAGGCAACATTGCAGACCAGGCAGAAGCCGGCATTTTTAGTGCAATCCTAAGAACATTTTCCTGGGGGTAAGGCTCTTTGAATAGACCTGGAAAGGATTTTGTGTAGATATGCTTAGGATTGCGCTCTTGGTCTGCCCAAGAATGCAAACCACCACAGTGTGTAACACTTAATCCATCTCACAAGGCAGCTACCCTCTCCCCCAGGTCATCTCACAAGGAGAACAGAACCGAAGTTTATGTGGCAATGCCCATAAACTTCTTAACCTTCACAATCATGTTCCCATCACTTGCCACCATACAGCCCCTGGGGACAGACAATCCTGTTTCCATAAACTGCATTCTCTTCCCACTACTGTCAAACACACAGATATTAATCTGCCTTTCACTACATCAGACCTGTGGTTCATCATGGTCAGACCTGTGTACTCAAAGTGGCAGTGGCTCTTCAGCATCTCTGGGTGTCTTTCACATCACCCACCACTTGGTCCTTTTTAGCTGAAGATGTTGGGGGCAAAGTCTGGAACGTTCTGCAGGCAAAGCAGAGGTTCTTTCACTGAGCCACAGCCCATCCCCAGGGGCTGGCCAGAAGGATGAAATGCAAATGGTCATTCAGAACCTGGGCAGTGCGATGCCTGCCTGTACCCTGCTACGTCCTGATCAATGCACACTGCTTCATACTGCATCCTCCAGCTGTTGCTGCTGAGCAGGCAGGAACACGAAGGTATATTCTGCACACGTTGGGTGCTCCTGCTGAAATATACAATATGCCACTCTTGCCAGCCCGATGATGAATGGCACCTTATTCTGATAAATTGGACTCCTTATAAACTGTGTAAATATTGTCCAGCAAAATCTTATTGTTAGTCATCCCAACTGCTGCAGGCTTCCTTGGGAAGTGCCCCATGCCCCCACCCCCCAAATCCTCCATCATGGCTTGCTGCAGATCAAAAGCAGGGATGCTGAGAGTCAGTTAGAGCCACCTGGGTTTCCCCCCTCTTTTTACAACTGAACCAATCCTGATTAGATTTAGCAGAGAGCAAACTACAGGATCCTGCGCTGGCTGCCTGGCCATGAACCAGCACAGTGTCATGATGGGTTCTGAGGTGGTTCAGCATGCCGGAATTGGTCAGGTGCCCTATTGTCTTTCCCCGACTGATCTCTTTCCCACACAGAAGGCACTCCACTAACTGAGGGTCCTCCTTTAGGCAGAAGTGCTCCCACACAGCAGAGTGATGCCATTTCTCCTTCTGCCTCCCACTGGAACTAGTGATTTTGGACTTTGAGGAAGGGGCGGAAGGAAGAGACTGCGGGAGCTCATCATCAACCCAGGGATACTCCTTCGAGGGTGACCCCTTTGTCACCAAAAGATCCAGAGAAGCTACCCTACTACCTATACAAGGTGAACTTGTATCTGAACAGGATCACCTTGCTCCTTACATTCCAAGACGTCCCCTTCCTCAAGGGAGAAGCCCCCTGACCTCAGATCTAAAGCCCCCTCTCCATCCTGCCCCAATTCCCCCAGGGAATGAACTCCTGCAACTCCAGCCAGCTTGCTAGTCCTGGAAGGAGAAACCTGGCTAAGTCCCTTTCTACATTCTGAGCAATGAGAAGGCACATTTCCCAAGTAGGTTCTTAGATGTGGACTGAGCTGTGTATTCTCAAAGAAGCTCTTTCCACATTCTGTACACTTATAGGGTCCTTTTTGTGCATGAACTTTTCGATGGGCACTCAGGCTGGTGCTGTGACGGAAGGTCTTTCCACAAACCAGGCATGTAAAGGGCTCCGTTCTTGTGTGGAGTTTCCGATGTGCGCTAAGGGTTGAGCTGTGGCAGAAGCTCTTCCCACACTCCAAGCAGGTAAATGGCTCCTTTCTTGCATGGAGTTTTCGATGCGCACTAAGACTCGTACTGTGGCAGAAGCTCTTCCCACACTCCAAGCATTTATATGGCCTCTCCCCCGTATGGATCCTTTGATGGGAAGTCAGACGTGTGCTATGACTGAAGCTCTTCCCACACTCTAAACATTTATAAGGTTTCTCCCCTGAGTGCATCTTTTGATGCCTAACGAGACATGTGCTCAAACGGAAGCTCTTTCCGCACTCTAAGCACTGATACGGTTTCTCCCCAGTGTGAATTCGTTGATGTGAAATCAAGCTTGTGGTGCGACTGAAGCTCTTTCCGCATTCTGAACACTGATAAGGTTTCTCCCCTGTGTGGATTCTCTGATGCTCTGTCAGGTATGCGCTAAGAGTGAAGCTCTTTCCACACTCCAGGCACTGATAAGGTCTCTTCCCAGTGTGAATTCTCTGATGTGAGCTACGGCTTGTGCTCAGACGGAAGCTCTTTCCACACTCCAAGCATTTGTACGGTTTCTCCCCTGTGTGGAGCCTCTGATGTGAAGTTAGGTGTGTGTTGTGACGGAATCGCTTCCCACACTGTAGGCATTGGAAGGGCTTCTCCCCTGTGTGCATTCTTTGATGGGAAGCAAGGCCTGTGCTTTGAGTGAAGGTTTTCCCACACTCC
Source organism: Sphaerodactylus townsendi (assembly GCF_021028975.2). Classification (NCBI taxonomy): domain Eukaryota; kingdom Metazoa; phylum Chordata; class Lepidosauria; order Squamata; family Sphaerodactylidae; genus Sphaerodactylus; species Sphaerodactylus townsendi. The sequence goes on from NC_059429.1 coordinate 15,334,890, forward strand.
AGGCATTTATACGGTTTCTCCCCCGTATGAATCCTTTGATGCACTGTCAGGTTTGCAGCCCGACTGAAACTCTTTCCACACACCAAACACTCATATGGCTTCTCACCTGTATGGATTCGGGAATGTGTCTCCAGCTTTGACTTACAACTAAATATTTTCCCACAGGAAGGGCACTGATAGTGTCCTTTCCCCATGGGATACTCTTGATGGATCAGAGTTTCACAGAAGTTTTCACTCTGACAAACAGGCGTATTCATCCAGTTCTCGGCTTCATCTCCAGTTTGCCTCTCAGATCTTTCTTCATTTTCAAAATCCTCACCCTCTTCTGCAGGTCCAACTGTTTCTGAAGATATGTCACAGAGATCCCTGTTATTCTTGTTGTCCTGTTCTTCACTGGCTGGAATGAAAAAGAAGGCTGGTTGGAGTACAAAGGAGAAAACTAATAATTTATTCAGAGAGAAATCCCTACCCCAGCACAGCAGAAAATTAGTATAAATATAATTCCTTAACCCATGGGAAATAGGACAGATTAGGCACCCCTGAAAGACAGCAGCTTTTGCCAGAGTGAAACATACTCTCCTGTGTTGAGGCTCCAGTATCTGGTTGAAATAACGAAGTTGCCTGAACAGTGGTTTCATTCCTCTTCCAATCAAGGGATCAGAGAGAACACTGAAACAAATTCAGCCTGATGAGTCACATTTTTCTCACTAACGTAGCAGAAAATGAATCTATCCAGCAATAGTAATAATATGTCTTTACTGCACTAGCAAATAAGCTGTAGCCACAACAATGATTCCGTTTGCCTACCCTGCCCTAGCTGAAGTCAGTGAAGTCAATGGTTTTCCCTTCCTCCCTTTTATTTTTCAACACCTCTGTAAGGCAGCCTAGGCTGGAAGCAAAAGCCTGGCTCAAGATCACACAAAAAAACTTCACGGCTGACTGGGGATTGGAACCTGGGTCTCCCATATCTACACCACATCCAGTCAACTCCCATTCATTCTCCCATTTGCATTATCTATACTTGATTAGAATCTAGATTATCTGTAACTTTCCTCTTGAGAACATGTTCAAAATCGCAGGCTAGCAATTCACGTGACTCAAACGGCTTGGAGCTTTGGCGCCTGCAGTTCTCAGTATCCTGATGACCCCCAAACTACATATTCCGTTAGCTAGGCAGGAAAAAAAAGTCAGGTAGGAAAATTATAAATGTTGCCCTGAGATCCTTGGACAATGGTATTTAACGTGAGAAAATAAATAAATAGGTAATGTGGTGAGAAGTCCCTTCCCCTTTGAATCTCAAATGTGCAATCAACTTGAAAAGTGGGCTTTGGTTCCCCACCTCCCCCTGGTATTCAATATGGGGATAATAACACTGGCCAAATTCAGATGACTGCTAGGAAGATTACTGAGAGAATACATCCCAAGTACTTTGGACATTCAAAATGCTATATAGACATAAAGTACTAATATTGTAATGAATTCTGACACAGTGCCATCCCATTTGAAAGCTCTCTGCCTGGGTCTCTCATAGATCTTGACTCCTTTGGAGTGGACAGAATACCGAAATGTTATCTGTTACAGCAAAATAGGAAACCCCACCAAAATTCTTCTGAGTGACTGAAATCAAGTCACGGTCAAATCTTCACAATCCCAGCTGTGGATGAGACCATTTTGGTGCCTGCAGCTCTCCAATGAAGGGAATCTTCAGGAAAAGGGAAAGTACAGAATATCCAGGGGTCTCAAGGAGGCAGCTCTGAGCCACAAAAAATATTTGCTGGGGCAGCTTACTGACTGACAGGTCAGTCTGGTCCAGAGGAATGAAAAGCACCCCAAAACTGCTACCATTCTCAGAGAGCTTTATTTCCAGGTAAAGGGTTCTCCCACCCCTGGAAGCAAATACCTTCTTCCGGGTCCTGGAAAAAAGGATCATCTTCAAGCCAGCTGATGAGATCAGGTTTGGGCAAGGCAATTCCTTCTGTGGAGGAAACAAGCAAGACATGTTATTTTAGCGACTTCAAAATTATGTGTGCGTTCCAAAGCAGCTCATTTTTCCCCAACGTGGAAAGGGAAGGCCCCCCCCCCCCCCCTTTTCAAACTTCTACATTCAGGTTTGCAGCCAACAAGATAGAGCTGCTTGGACCACAATGCATCTCTCTGACGTTGTTCAGATTCTTTCCACTGGTCCTGAAACATGGGCTGAGATGACAGTGAGGAAAATGATGAGTTTTTTCCCACCAGATCCCTAAATAGGGAAAGGATGCCACACCTGACAACCTATTCCTCCAGCCTCTAATATGGTCCCCTTTCTGTAAACAGATCTTGGCAGCAGAGAACGACAAGGCAGGGGAGGTGTTCTGTGGAACACCAGTGCCACAAAATGTGGTATTGACCACTAGCTTATGTGGGAAAAAATGAACTGGACAAAGTGAAAGGAGAGAGGACAGTCAATAGCCACTCACTACGAAAATGAAACGGAATCTCTATGCTCACAGGCAGTCTACCTGTCAATGCTACTACTGGGGTATAGGCAAAGAATAGGGTGTCAAGAAACTAGTCCCTTTAAGTTCCTTTTTGTTCAGCTTTCTAGGCACAGACCTAGAAAGTTTCTTTCTGTGAAAACAGGTCAAGTTGCTTGTCACTGCAAAGACTCAGATAAGGGAGATAAGAGGTAATCCAGGTGGCAGGCACACCATAAGGCTTGGCAGGTTCAAGGACACATGAATCTAGGAGGGTGCATTCCACCTCATTAGCACCTAAACTCATGGATGGAAGTGTTTGTTTAATTGGATCTGATGCAGCTGCTGGGTTACAATGATAAGTTACAATGTATGCTACATCTTTGCTTGGTTAACTAGAATCAGGCCAACGTGCTCCATTGAGCATATAGGGAAGCTCTTTCATTCTAGTTCAGCCTTGTGTCTGGATTTCGTTTGACTTTGGAATAATCCTTGATTTGGTGTGGGTCACCTTCTCTTGGACTTTAAGACTATGCTGAACTCAGTCTTATGGGAACATCTGGATCCTGAACCAATGCTTATAAACATGCATAGTTTAGACTTACAACTTTATTATTTTATCCTCTCCGTTCACTGCTCTTTTATTGAATATTCTTGAACAATTTTATAATAGAACAGGTTATTTATATTTTGTGATGTTTTTAAATCCAGGAGGCTTTAATCTGAATCCAATAATTTAGCTTAGGGGTGGTCAACCTATGGTGCTCCAGATATTCATGGACTACAATTCCCATCAGCCCTACCAGCGTGGCCAAATGGCCATGCTGGCAGGGGCTGTTGAGAATTGTAGTCCATGAACATCTGGAGCACCATAGGTTGGCCATTCCTGCAAGTTTAGCTCTTATTGGCTACAGAATAATTGTTTTTTGAAACACGGATCGCAAGCCTCTTACCTTGCAAGTGTGACTTTTTAGAGCTTAGTCCCTGGAGGGCTAAAGGCTTTGTCCCTTTTCCCTGGTGGGCTGGATAGTAAGATAGGGCTGGCGGTATTGCTACCCTGGAGTGTGAGGATTCTTACTTCAGCCTTTTTGGTTCTGTCTTGCTTGACCTGCCCCTATAAGGGACCTTGGCTTAAAGGTCCCTTGACATAGTGGAGGATCGTTGTCTTCCTGTCATGCCTGGACACTAGGACTAAAGCAGAGCATTCTAAAACAAAGGTGGTCCAGCACGTGTCAGCTAAATTTACAATTCTACTTTCATCTTTATGTGGAAAATAGTACAGAAGGCTTCCCAAAAGCAATTGCTTTAAGACAGGGGTCCCCCAGATGTTCATGAACTACAATTCCCATCAGCCCTGCCACTTAGCCATGCTGGCAGGGGCTGATGGGAATTGTAGTCCATGAACATCTGGAAGGCCATAGTTTGAAGACCCCTGCTTTAAGAGGATGCTGTACTCATGACGTGATTGAGCAGGACTCTTTAAGTAGACTTCATAAGGCAGCCTTGATTAACCAAGAAAAAGGAGTCCTTACCCAGAAAGGCCACGTTCCGATAATTCTCCAGCATGACTTCCTTGTACAGAGATCTCTGGCCTGGATCAAGCAGAGTCCACTCTCCTTTGGCAAAATAAACAGCCACCTCCGAGAAGCTCACTGAAGTCTGAAATAAATGTATATACATATAATTTCCACCTGTCTCTTCAGAATGTGACTCGTGGGACCCGGGGGGGGGGGGCGGGGGAGGTCACCATCTTTCCTTTTCTACGAAATGGAGCTGCATGTGAGCAGAGCTCCCTTTTCAAGGGGAAAGACAAGATCTAAGGAGCAGATTACCCTACGCCAGGGGTAGGGAACCTGCGGCTCTCCAGATGTTCAGGAACTACAATTCCCATCAGCCCCTACCAGCATGGCCAATTGGCCATGCTGACAGAGGCTGATGGGAATTGTAGTTCCTGAACATCTGGAGAGCCGCAGGTTCCCTACCCCTGCCCTACGCGAATGAAAAAGACTGCTTCCCTGCCAATCCTGAGATTGAGGTAATTGCCACAGTCTGCCCATCAAGCACAGCAGACGTGCCTAAGACAGTACCTCATCTGCACATGGTCAAACGGTGCATGCGTCCAACAGCCCTTTGAGTTAAGAAAGGCTACGTGGTACACACTGGCACATCTGCATGACAAGTGGTACACTGGCACTGCCACTCATCCAAGTGAACATTTAAAGGACAGTGCACTTATTAAGGAGTGAAGCAAAATGTAGCTGTGCTAGCCCAGGTGCTGGCACTTGCAGCAAAGCCCTTTCGTTCATGCTACCAATGCAGCATTCCTTCCCCACATACACTCCTGGCTGGCTGGGAGGGCTCTTTACATCTGCCTCACTCTCTCCTGGGCTCCTATTCAGACAGGCCAGCAGGTAAAGAAACAAGCAGGCAGAAGTTCTGGCTTCAGTAGGAGAGGAGAAGCTCTCTGGGGGGAGTGGAAAGGGCTGGGGAGGAACTGGCTCTTGTTCTAAGCCAGTGGTGGCGAACCTTTGGCACTCCAGATGTTATGGACTACAATTCCCATCAGCCCCTGCCAGCATGGCCAATTGGCCATGGGAATTGTAGTCCATAACATCTGGAGTGCCAAAGGTTTGTCACCACGGTTCTAAGCATTTGTCCGATGGTGCCAAGGCATGATCAGAAAAGGGAGGCTGAAGCTGAGTCCGTGAAGAAATGGAATACTGCACAATGTATAACCAAGTTCAACTGGCCAGCGCCCTCACCCCCAACTATGAGCATCAGCGGACTTGGCAACCTTCCATGTGGGTACCTTTGATCTCTTTCACAACTGAAAAACACAGCACGAAGCAGGCGTGTGGTTGCAGGGTGCATTCTTCAAGCTCCAGGAAGATCCCATTGTCTTCCCCTCCCACCATGACCCCTGACTTACCTGCGGGGACTGCATCACTGCCGCCTTCATCCCATGGCAAAAAGGAGGGAATCCAGAAAGTGACATTCTGTAAGGGTGACAAAGTGGATAGGAAGATATTTAGCCTGCAAATGTATTTTCTACGTTCCTCCTCTCTGTAAAAAGTATCTGCAGTTGGTCCAAGGTCCTAGAAATGCTCAAATGGTCGGAGAAACCACAAACACCTTGGTTCCCTTTCTTCCATTCCTGTCTTACGCTATTCTGCCTCTGAGTTGGGACAGGTGTTCTCTTTATTGTGTGTTAAATGCTGCCAAGTCACTTCCAAGATATGGCAACCCTATAAATTAATGACCGCCAAAATGTCCCATCATTAAAAGCCTAGCTTGGGTCTTGCAAACTGAAGGTCACAGCTTCCTTGACGGAGTCCATTCAACTCATGCGGTGGTTTCCTCTTTTTCTGCTGCCTTCAACCTCTCCTAGCATTTTTGTCTTTTCCAGTGACTCTTGTCTTTTTAGAATATGACCAAAGTATGATAGCCTCAGCTTAGTCATTTTCACTTCTAGGAAGAGCTCAGGCTTGATTTGGTTTAGAGCCCTTATTTGTCTTTCTGGCAATCCACAATATCCGTAAAACGTTTCTCCAATGCCGCATTTCCCCTTTAAATCTCTCCCCAAACCCTCTTTTGGCAAAGCCTTCATTTGCCCATCCGATTCATTTTTCAAGCTAAGACAGCCGAGAACTAAAGCTTTACAAGAACTCTGGCAGGAGCTTTACATAAAACACCCACAAGTACGGAACCGGAGAGTCCTCAAGCAATTTCACGATCTGTTTTCCTGATGTATTTTCTGGTTCCCATCAACCCCCCCCCCCCCTGATTTTTAAATTGTTATTACTTTAAACGTCCCCATTCCTCTCTCCTTCTCAACTTCATAGAAATTTACTCACATAGAGATAAGAGATTCTGCCAGATTCACTTTTAACGGAAGGTACCCATTTAACTAACAAACGGAATGCCACAGTTCTTCTCCTGCAGCATTTCTTTACGATACATGCGACATCGTTCTGGCCCCTCTTACGGTTTGAGATTTTTCTTTTGTGCTGTCAAGTCTCAGCTGACTTATGACAACCCCATAGAGTTTTCAAGGCAAGAGATGTTTAGAGAGGTTTTGCCATGGCCTGCTGCCCCTGTGTCACACCCCCGGTATTCCTTGGAGGTTGCCCATTTAAAGAATAGCCGAGGCAAACCCCTGCTTCACTTCTGAGATCTGACATGATCAGGCTAGCCTGGGGCAGTTGAAATATAAGTTTTCATGGGGAAAACTACAGAAATCACCACCAGCAGGAGAGAGTTCAGGTCATTCATTCCCACCTCTAGGTTCTACTGACCCTTTCAGATAGAGTAGCTGCAGGATGCAAGAGAAGGAAGAAGAGTAGGAGAAGAGTTTGGAGTTATATCCCCTTTCTCTTCTGCAAGGAGACTCAAAGGGGCTTACAATCTCCTTTCCCTTCCCCACCTCACCCCCACAACAAGCACCCTGTGAGGTGAGTGGGGCTGAGAGAGCTCCGAAGAACTGTGACTAGCCCAAGGTCACCCAACTGGCATATGTTGGCATGCACAAGCTAATTTGGTTCCCCAGATAAGCCTCCACAGCTCAAGAGGCAGAGTGGGGAATCAAACCCAGTTCTCCAGATTAGAGTGCACCTGTTCTCAACCACTACACCACACTGGCCCTTTTAATCTCCCCCTCCCCTCTTTGCATAGCAGAAAGTGGTAGCTCCAGGAACAGATTAAGATAGGTAGCGGAACGCACTGTCAAGTCACAGCTGATTTATGGCAACCTTGTGGGGTTTTCAAGGCAAGAGATGAACAGAGGTAGTTTGCCATTGCCTGCCTCTTTATAGCAACTCTGACGAGCTGGATTTGAGTCCAGTGACCCATCAAGATTTTCTTAGTGACCCATCAAGATTTTCAGGGTGTAGACTTTCAAGGTTCAAAGCTCCCTTCCCCACTTAACTTCCAAGACCTAATGACATTAGCGTAGCCTGAACATCCAAATCAGGGCCAATAGCATTATTCCCCACAGCACAAAAGTGATTGAGGATTTGTTTTGTATTTTGGCCCTAACTTCTACCCTACTTGGGCCGTGCCCATATACCACTGAATAAATCTGCCTTCATAGGGCAACAAAATTTAGAACCAGGCAGAATTTTTACAAAGGGAATTCCAAAATTAGAAAAGCGGTCGCTTTCTCTCTCACACACCCATGCCGAACCAAAACACACTGACACACACACACTACTCCAGGCACTGCGCTTCACACCATACAGACTTCTGCCTGGTCCCCGGCTAGCATGAACAGAGGACGTGCCTGTCAGTAGACAGCAGAGCTGTAACAGACCTCCACTTTCAGAGGCAGTCTACCTCTGAATCCAACAGTGGGGGCTACCTGGCTTCCTGCTCTGTTCTGCTGGAAGGATCTGGGCGCTGGGCGCAGTGGATCTCCAGAGATGAGCTTCTGCCCTCAGGATCGCGGCCACCGAACCCACGCATCAGAGGCAGGCCGCTTTCCAGAAGTTCAATGGGGAGCCTGGGGGATTTGCTCTCACCCCCTCCCTGCGGCAAACCTTTGCCCCCTCCTCCTACCCCTTTGCACCGATTTCGCCCCACCAGCGCCTTGCCAGCAATTTTGGAAACTAGCCCAATCCATTCTCTCTTCCCAGCCAGGCGGGGCAGGAAGAGGAATTCTCTGCAACGGCACGCGCACCCCCCTCTCTCCCCGCTCCCCACCAAATTTCCTGCCTCTCTAGGACTCCGAAAGCTCCTTCAATTTAACCATTGGAGGACTAGCTTGGAAGAAGTCCGTTTCAATTAGAAGGTTGTGTGTGTGCCAGGCCAGCTCGAGGTGCCCAGACTATGATGCCAAGCGCCAAGTTGTAACGGAGCCTTCAGGGTTCCCGAATGCCAGTTCTGCAGTGTGCTGCTGTGTAAACTGCAAGGCACTGCCCCTCGTGTTACTCAGTTGGATTGCCATCATAATAAACTCAGTGCCAGAGGGTAACCATCATGTTGATCTGATGTAAAACAATTAGATCCCGAGTCAGTACCTTGGAGACCTACTGAGAGCCAGCGTGGTGTAGTGGTTAAGAGCAGGTGGATTCTAATCTGGAGAACAGGGTTTGCTTATCCACTCCTCCACCTGAGTGGCGGAGGCTTATCTGGTGAACCAGATGTATTTCCGCATTCCCACACTCCTGCTGGGTGACCTTGGCCTAGTCCCTGTTCTTTGGAACTCTCTCAGTCCCACCTACCTCACAAGGTGTCTGTTGTGGGGAGAAGAAGAGAAAGTAGCTTGTAAGCCACCTTGAGTCTCCTTACAGGAGAGAAAGGTGAGGTATACATCCAAACTCCTCTTCTTCTAGATTTTCAAGGTGGAAGTTTTCCAAAATCACAGCTCCCTTTGTCGTCAGGCATGAGTAGAAATGGAGATGTTTGAGTCCTATTATTCTGTCTTCCCTCTGCTCGAATCAAGCTGATTACAACAGGCATTCCACCTTTGCATCCTTTATTCAACCCCATCCACCTTCTGAGTGGAGTAAAAAGACTCAAGAGATCTCAGAAGTTTATATCCTGAAACTCTTGATGATTTATGTGATGCTACTGGGCTAAAATTGTATAAACTTACGAAAGGAGCCTGTGCATCATTTCTGGCAAGTCATCTGAACTCATGGCATTGGGAGTTGTCCCATAGGAATAAATGTACAATTGTGGGTTTAGATGTTTTAAAAAATATGTAAATTATGCATGTCATATTCCACTACATGTCAGCTTTCCCAAACTCGCTTTGCCTTTGTTGCTGGGGACTAGAGTTGCCACCCTTCAGGTGGTGCATGGAGATCTGCTAGAACAGTGATGGCGAACCTTTTTGAGACCGAGTGCCCAAATTGCAACCCAAACCCCACTTATTTATTGCAAAGTGCCAACCCGGCATTTTAACCTGAATGCTGAGGTTTTAGTTTAGAAAAAAAACGGTTGGCTCCCACTTCCTCTGCCCCACACGCTCGAGCAGGGACCAGCCTGCTCTAGCCTCCAGCAAGTCCCGTGTGCACTGCTCTGTGCCTCTCTAGCATCTCTGCCTCCTCTGCGCCCCCCCCCCCCTCGGGCAGCAGCCACCTGGAGCACAGGCACCAGGCCTGCCAGCCGAGTCCTCCCTGCTCACCGTGGTGCGTGCACGTCGTGCTCAGTGGCCCAGGCCAGCCTAGATGTGTATGTGTGTGTGGGTGATTTTCCGTTCCCCACACAACGAACTCTGTGTGTGCGTGCCCACAGACAGGGTACCGAGTGCCACCTCTGGCACCCGTGCCATAGGTTCGCCATCACTGTGCTAGAATGACAACTAAACTGCAGACTACAGAGTCAAGTTCCACTGGGGAAAATGGCTACTTTGAAGGTTTGACTCTGGCATTACACTGAGGTCCCCACCTTATCCTCACCTGAAGTCCAGGCACTTCCCAACCTAGAGCTGGCAACACTATACTATCTCAGGGATGCTGGCAAAGGCAATGGACCTCCCTTGGTATCCAAACTTGACTAAGGGGTTACAGCAAATCCAGACATGTGGTACCAGGCTGTGTCCACAGAATGCCTTCTGTTTTGCTGGAAGGATCTGGGCGCTGGGCGCAGTGGATCTCCAGAGATGAGCTTCTGTCCCAAGGATCGAGGCCACTGAACTGCACATTCCTGGAGATGTGGGGGTATAATTTGGGAAGGAGGGGACCTCAGTGAGGTACAGTGTTATAAAGTCTACCCTCCACCCATTTTCTCCCGAGGAATCAGTCGGCCTTTAAAATACCACAAGGCTCCTTTGGGGGGGGGGGGGACTATTCCCCTTTAATTTGAAGGTGCTTAGGAATCAATCAGTTAAATTGATAGGTTGTAGATTCAGGACAGGGAAAAAAAAGGCAGGATTCACTTGCGGAGCTCGCAGCCACAACATGCCACTGGATTAAACATAATCAGACAAATTAACGGAGGATATGTTCTATCGGCAGAGTTCATCATGAAGTGGAACCTCCATGTTCAGAGGCAATTTACCTCTCAACAGCAATTCCAAAAGGGATAAAAAACAGGAGACAAGGCACCCCACCCAATTAATGATTCACACACTTGTGGAACTCACTGGCACAAGATGCAGAAATAACCATTAGCTTCGATGGCTTCTTTTTAAAAAAAAAAATCAGTCAGATTCACATAGTATAGGTTTATCAACATCTAGATTTAGTCAAGATAGCGAAATAGAACCTCCATGTTCTAAGACAGACTACCTCTGATGAGGGTTGCTAGCTTTGGGGGCGGGGGGAGAAATATCTGGATATTTGGGGGGTGAAGCCTGAAGAGGGCATAGTTTGAGGAGGGGAAGAACCGATCTCTGCTGTAAGGAGACCAGCTGTAATTCCTGGAGATCTCCAGCCAATCCCTGGAGATTGGCAACTGTATTCTGATGTGTTCCTATCCCATCTTTGGGCAGGTTGGGGGGGCATATACTGCCTTATGGGATCGTCCTTGAAGATGCGGTGATAACGGTCTTCAATAGAAATAAACACTTTATGCCTTGAACGGACACCTGAACTATACTTCCCAGAAATCTCCAGGCTAACAGACACCCTCCCTGTTAATTCCTTCTTGCCTTCCCCTCGCCTTCTGCTTGCCGTAGTCTTCAGCTTAGCAGTGCCACCGAAACTACATTTCCCAGATGCCTCATTCGCTAATTCTCCCAGCATCCCTTCCCTCAATCAGCCGGCTGCTCGGACTCTCAGCCTTTTGGGAAACGAAGTCCTTTCGCCTCACGTTCAGCTAGCGTTTCAATAAGCATGCCCGAGAAACCGAACTGCCATTCCCAGCATGCCTTTCAGGCGGGGAGGCGGCGCAGCCATTTTGTTTTGGCTGAGCGCTTAAGATGGCGGCGAGGGGGAGAACGCTGAAGGTGGATGCAGCTTCAGCGGCACCAGCTGTCTCCGGGATAGGAAGGGGAAGACTCTGTTGCTAGGTGACCACCTAACAGTCGCCCGCCCCGCCGAACCTTGCTGTATTCACACACAGGCTCCCCTCCCTTGCCCCCTTTTGCGTCGGAGAGGCTGGTGGAGCCACTGGTGGTCTATGGGAGGGAGGTGGCCCCCGTGGCCAGCGCTGTCACCATGGATCTCCGCATGGCTGTCTACAACGCGGCCCGAGAAGGGAAGCTGAAGCTTCTCCAGAAGTTACTGGGAAGCAGGAGCCGAGAAGAGCTGGAAGAGCTGACAGCAGGGCCTGGTGGGGGAGACGGCTCAGGGGGCACCCCACTGTTGATTGCTGCCCGCCATGGGCACCGAGAGGTGGTGGAGTACCTGCTGGATCACTGTGGGGCCCGGGTGGAAGTGGGAGGCTCGGTCAACTTTGATGGTGAGACCATTGAGGGAGCCCCACCCCTGTGGGCCGCCTCAGCCGCTGGGCATCTGAACGTGGTCCGTAGCTTGCTGGAGCGGGGGGCTTCCGTGAACCAGACGACGCTGACCAATTCAACTCCGCTGCGGGCAGCGTGCTTCGATGGACACTTGGAGATTGTGCGCTATTTGGTGGGGGAGCAGGGGGCCGACCTGGAAGTGGCGAATCGCCACGGCCACACGTGCCTGATGATCTCTTGCTACAAAGGGCACTCGGAGATCGCCCGCTACTTGCTGGAAAGAGGAGCAGACGTGAATCGCCGCAGCGTCAAAGGGAACACCGCTCTGCATGACTGTGCCGAATCCGGAAGTTTGGAGATCCTGAAGCTGTTGCTTGACTCTAAGGCCCGCATGGAAAAGGATGGTTATGGGATGACCCCGCTGTTGGCAGCCAGCGTGACTGGCCACACCAATATTGTGGAATACCTCATAGAGGGAGCACTTAAGGAGGAGGAGGAGGTGGAGGGGAAGGGGGGAGCGAATGACACTGGTTGTAGTGGGGTGGGGTGTGAAGAAGACCACGAAGGCTGCTCGGCCACTTCCCCCAGTGATGGGGAACCTCAAGTTTACTGCACTCGAGAGGCTGCCGTGGAAGCACTTGAATTACTGGGAGCTACCTTTGTTGACAAGAAGCGGGATCTCCTCGGGGCTCTCAAGCACTGGCGCCGGGCTATGGCCCTTCGGCACAACAGCAAGTGTTACCTAGCAAAACCAGAGCCCCAACAGTTGGTTCTGGCTTATGACTATTCCCGGGAGGTGGGCACCATGGAGGAACTTGAGTCCTTGGTGACTGATCCGGATGAAATGCGGATGCAAGCGCTGTTGATCCGGGAGCGTATTCTCGGGCCGTCTCACCCAGATACCTCTTACTACATTCGCTACCGAGGAGCTGTCTATGCCGATTCGGGGAACTTTGCCCGCTGCATCAACCTGTGGAAGTACGCCTTAGAAATGCAGCAAGTCAACTTGGAGCCCCTGAGCCCCATGACGGCGAGCAGCTTCCTCTCCTTTGCTGAGCTTTTCTCGTACGTCCTTCAAGACCGTTCGAAAGGCACCTTAGCGACTCAGCTGGGTTTTTCTGACCTTATGGGGGTTCTTGGCAAGGGAGTCCGTGAGGTCGAGAGGGCTTTGCTGCACCGGAAAGACCCTATTGCAGACTCGGCACAGTTCACCAAGGCTCTTGCTATCATCCTTCACTTAGTGTTCTTGCTGGAGAAAGTGGAATGTTCTCCAGAACAGGAGCACCAGAAGCGTCAAGCCATCTACCGCTTGCTCAAGTGTAACCCACGGGGCAAAAATGGCTTCACCCCTCTGCATATGGCGGTGGACAAGGAGACCACCACTGTTGGCCGCTACCCCGTGGGGAAGTTCCCCTCGCTCCACGTGGTGAACCTCCTGTTGGAGTGTGGGGCTGACCCGGACAGCCGTGACTACGACAACAACACCCCCTTGCACGTGGCTGCCCGGAACAACTGCCCGCTCATCATGAGCGCCCTGATGGAGGCGGGAGCCCACATGGACGCTACCAACGCCTTCAAGCAGACAGCCTACGAGCTGCTGGATGAGAAGCTCCTCACCAAGGCTATGATGCAGCCCTTCAATTACATCACCTTACAGTGCCTTGCTGCCCGAGCCCTTGACAAGCACAAGATCCCCTATAAGGGCTTCATCCCAGAAGAGCTGGAGGCCTTCATCGAACTCCACTAGGGGTGCAAGGCTGTATCTGCTGGCATTGTCCCCCCCTGGATCTCAGTGGCCGGGTGGGAAGGAACAGGGAGGGGAATGCAGTCTTCCTGGGCTCTAGGTTCTAAAAGGTTTATTTTGTACTGGGACAAGGGATGCCCTTCACCACCCAATTCAAAGAGGGAAATGAATGATCCGAGCCTTTAGCTGCCCACCTCCAGGAGGGCCAAGTTCCAAGTAAGATGGCTGGGAGGGCAAGTTATGGTTTCCACTTGCCCCTCATTGCCAACCAGTTATTTAAGAAACAGTGTGGTTTTCATTTGTCACTCGCTCTCTGAATGCCAGCCTGCTTGACAAGCTTTGGAGTTGTAATGTTTGCAAAAGCCCTTTGTCTCCTGTTCCATGAGCACACAAGCGTGCTCGCCAGGAACTAAACCCCAGTCTTAAGTCTCTTAAATCTTTTGAGTTTGCCTCATTAACCAGAGAGCTGGTTGCTGAATGCTCTGCAGAGAGTGCTGGAGTCGCTGCTTGCACAGTTTACAGCGCTGAGCTTTTGGTGAGGATTGGTTGTGTTCTGGTTTTGTTTTTCTTCTGTTTTGTGGCCAGTGTAAGATTGCTGCTGGAGGTTTTTCCAAAACCTTTTCTTTCTTTGCAGTTAGGCTTCACTGCTATCCCAGGCTGCTGATATTTCTCTCTGCTGTGGAGTTCCTCTCCCAGGAAAAGGATGGGACGGTTTGGTTATCTGCAGTCAAACATTAGCCCCTTTGGCAATTGCATGAAGTGCTGTTCACAGCACACAAGCAAACATATTGGGGTCATTTGCTTGGGTGCATCTATTGTCACCTTTTAGTTCAGAGTAGTCCCAGGTTTGGGAGCCTGTAGGGCACAGTTCCCATCATCCCCTGCCAGCATGATGCTGGCAGGGGATGATGGGAACTGTAGTCCATAACATCTGGAGGGCCGCGAGCTTGACACCTGTGCTGTAGGGGATATGCCTTCCAAAGTGGATCGTGTGCCTACTACATTTTGGCTGTGGATGTTTTCTCTTGCATGGCTGCTGAAGGTGATTGCGGGGGGAGGAGGGATGCTGCTTTATGATATCAGAAAATGAAAGTGCCAAAGAAAATTATGTGCGTTGTGTATACTTTCCACACTTTGACAGTTGTCTTCCCCAGCCCCATTTATGAAATTTGAAAAGGTTTTTTTCAAACAAGAACTGTGGTCGTTTCGTGAACTTAAGTCTAGATTTGACTATGACAGAACAGAACAACAGAGGAAGTTAGAAACGGTAGTTGGATAACATTATACTAAACAAGGGCCCTCATCCTTTTTAATCCCGTGTGCACCTTTGGAGTTCAGACAACATGATGTGCACAGCAACAAATGGCTGCTACAGGAGGGGGGAGGGAGCTACAGAAAATGGCTGCTACAGGTTATCTTGTGTCTGTGGCGGCAGCTGCTACCAAAGCAACATCTGTAAAAATCTTCACAACCAAATCCAATCTCCAGTGGCCAATTAGAAGCCTGGCTTGGCAGAGACACCACCTGGTCCCGCCCACTTGTTGAAGACACTTGGGCACCAGGAAAAGGGTCAGTCTTCATAGCATCCTCAGGCATCCCACTGGGGATCCCTGCCATTTTTTAACATCACCTGGGTTTGAAATCAGTGTTTGCTTCAGACGGTCAGAAACAATGCATTGGTCTTCGACATCTGCTTGCCAAGTGTAACAGTGAGAATGTGCTTGGAACAGGAATCCATCCCTCTTTCAAACTGCTTGCAACTCTCTGGGAGGAAAAATAGTCCAGTATCTGTCCTTCCAAATTGCTTATAATGTTAAGGGTTGCCAGTAAATCTAGATCGTAACTTTAGTAGAGTGTCTTCCTCATACACAACATCGTAATAACTCTGAACTAAATCTGCCACATGAGATGCTCATCATTTCAGTGACGTAGTGGTTAAGAGCAGGTGCATTCTAATCTGGAGGAACCGGGTTTGATTCCCCGCTCTGCCGCTTGAGCTTGTGGAGGCTTATCTGGGGAATTCAGATTAGCCTGTGCACTCCCACACATACCAGCTGGGTGACCTTGGGCTAGTCACAGCTTTTCAGAGCTCTCTCAGCCCCACCCACCTCACAGGGTGTTTGTTGTGAGGGGGGAAGGGCAAGGAGATTGTAAGCCCCTTTGAGTCTCCTACAGGAGAGAAAGGGGGGATATAAATCCAAACTCTCCTCTTCTCTTCTAATTAAGTGATTCTCCTTCAAAGCAGTGCCCTCAGGTTTCTTTCTTTACCATAGCTCACTTTTAAAAGATCAGGAGTATCCAGCTCTGAGCTCTTGAAGGACTTAGACCTGAAGATTTGCATAAACAGAAAACTGTTTCTCCCCTTATTTGAATGTTCATTTGTTTCTTCAATTCAATGTGTATGTTTCTGTTTTTTTTTCAAAAGCTGCAGAGGGTAGCAGATTATGAAGCTGGCAAAAGTCTTCAAGAATATTGTCTGCTGATTCTATAGATTCTAATTATCTAATATTTTTGAACCATCAAGTCACAGTGACTTATGATAACCTCTAGGAGTTTTCTAGACAAGGGATGTTCAGAGGTGGTTCCCCATGCGAGTGCTAACCAGGGCTGACCCTGCTTAGCTTCCGAGATCTGACAAGAGCCGGCTAGCCTGGGATATCCAGGTCAGGGTAATTACAGTAAATTCTTATTGTGTAACATTGGAAGCAGTTTGAAAGGCAGGTAAAGCAATGTTCCCTTTTAGCATTTGCCTCTTTTCGTTCAATTTCTGTGCAGATTTCCCATTGGTTGGAAAACTAGCTTCCCCCACCCCAATTTCCTAGCTGTGTTTGTTTTTCTCCCCCCTTGAATCTTTGCATCTCTGGTTACAGTGACGTTGCTCAGCTATACGCAGTGCGGATGATCCTTACATAGCTATGTGGCTTTCTTGGCCCTTACGCATTATAAAGTGTATGCAGAGGACATGTGGTCTGTCAACAGATTTGCCCTTGCAGTCCACCCTCGGAACTCAGTTCCCAGGCATGTGGCAGCCAATTCCCCAGCCTTCCCCTTTTTTTCCTGACCTGGACTTGCCCCAGGGAGCAGCTGTTTGCCTCACTGCAGAACTTTTTGTGCTGGCAGTGAGTAAATAGCAGCTCCTCCAGGGCAGTTTCAGGTCAGGGAAGAGGTGCAGATAAAGACGGCCAAAGCCCTTTCTCTCCCATGCTCCCCATGGTCTTGGTCCAAATCAGGTCCCCGTGAATTTGAGAACTGAGTTAGCAGCATGGGACTCCAGGTGCACGTCTGATCCAAATTCCTTGCGGTAAGCATAGGTCTGCCAAGTGGCCTTTATATCGTGTGAACGAGCTCTCGTTTCTGGTATGTTTGAGATATTCTGGTTTTGGGCAGGGGGACAGTTTTGCCTAGCAGCACTCACTGATCATCCCCAGAGGCGTTTTTCAACAGAAACCATTGAACAGTTGAGATTTGGACCTGTTTTTTAAATGGAGTCTCTGCGGGTGATGTCAAAGAAAGCCTTTTTCTGAGTGTGCTTTGGGAATTAAGCAGACAGATTCACCCTGTCCACCCATTGGACAAAAGGAGTTTTCTAAGCCTTACCCAGTAAGCCGTGGAGTCCCTTATGTGGACTCACCAGATTCCACTTAAACATCAAAGCATGACTATCCTCAAGCTCGGCATACATGTGGAACAAGGCTTCATCTGAATCTGACTTGGTTCCTTATTTCTTTGGCCTCTTTATCGAGCTTAGATAAGTCTGTGCTGCTAGTTTTCATATGGGGACATTAAGGGAATGTTATTCCTTTCTGCACCATCAGAAAGTAAGCAGTTTGGTTTTGAATTAGAAGCTGTTCCAAGGATCTGTCCCACATAAACACTGTAAATAGGGGATAAAAGTGACCACCATTCCTTCCCCCCACAATTAAGTAAGCAGAGACTTGGGGTCGTCTGCACTTCTTGGGTCTTAACAGCTGAATGGTAATCCTCATTGTTTATCTTGGTATGTTGCTACAGACTGGCATGTGGTATTTTATCAGGGGAAGAAAGAAACCTGTATGAGAGTCCACTTTCTAAAACAAGAAGGTTTTAGTTGTTTTGCAAAAAAAAAGTGAGTTCATTTAGCAACTCGGAGCAGGAAAAAGAATGGAGTTCAAAAAAGGAGAATGTGTCAAAATGGGGGAGCTGACACTGCAGACTTGAGAAATAAAAATAAATGAAAACAGTACAAAAATCATAAGAATCTGAATTGCTTGGACTTGTTTGTATCTGTGGCTGGATGTGTGTGCCTGACTTTATATGGGGTGGAGGTTTTTTTGGCCAGGAGAAGAAAGAATTTACATTTCTCCCAAGATTTTGGAATTGGGATCTATGGGAAAGCAGGTGAAGCACAGGAGGACTTTCTTGAGGGATCTAACCCAGGTTCGTCTAGCTCTGCATCCATGGCTGGCCAGATTCCTCAAGAAGCCAATACACAGGGCCCAAAGTCCACTCACTCCCACGCATTAGATCGAGAGGCGTACATGAAGGCTCCACTCTGGCTTCCCACTTGACCTTCACAAATATTTCTTATCCATTTCCCAGAACTTGTCAGATCACAGCAGAGTATCTGTCAACACCCCGCTGGAGGTTTCTGGGTAATTTCAGAGCAGATGATAAGGCAGATGGACCAGAAAAGGAGAATTTTCTCTTAGTTCAGATGGCTAGGAATCTCCATAAATTTGATGGTCGGAAGTATCGCCACATCCCCACAAACAAGTGAACCTGTGTTCAGACTAACAGAAAGAATTAGCTTGTGTGTTTGTGCAGGTCTTTTACCTGGTCGATCAATCTTTATTACGGTCATAAACCAGCATAAGGTTGAAGGGTCTTTTATCTAGATGGCTATGAGTAGCGACTTTTAGCAGGGAAATGATGCCCTAGTTATTACCTTTCCTACTCTGCGTAGAAATCAGATAAAAGAATCTAGGTTCCTGGGAGCCTATGTGGCAGCACAATTTGTAGCCGGGATCAGAGTCAATTTTGTTTGCTCCAGAGCCAAGTTAGTTAGGCCATTTTAGGCCTACTGGATAACATAAGAGTCTTCTCAGAAAACCAGAGATTGCAAGAGAGGATAAGGGAATGTCTCCGGAATTGTGGAGTTCAGAAAAGAACTAGAGAACTGGAAGTGTGCTAATTAAGTTATTGGGCCATCAAACTGGAAGAAGGATTGTGACTTCAAGCCCTCAAACTGCAAAATGTTGCAACTTCAAACCATCAACTTGGGAAGCGTTTGTACTGGAGGGCTGGTATGAAGACACATGTCCAAATAGTAGGTTTTGGCTCGTGCCCTTGGCAGAATTTTTGGGACAACGGGAAGATTTGAATTGGAGGTTCTTGGCAGTCCCAAGGCACTTGAACGAACTCTCAGCAATTGCCTTCCCTGTAAAAGACAGTACGGGAGACTGGAGCAGCATCTTTGCCTTCTAGCCTGGCATGCTTTAACAGGTCATATCCTGTTGCCTGCTTGTACTCCGAATTTCTCCCAAAAAGGCTTCATCGAAAGCTGTTATTGCTGCCAGGTTGTTGCTGTGTTCATTGCTGCAGGATCCATCTTGAAACACAGAAACATGATGCTAGTTCTCTGCGCTTGCCGTGCAAAGGCCGGGCCTTGATGCTGCTCGTGCAGGCTGGGAAGGCAGATGAAAAATGACAATGGAGGCTGGCGATGGCATGTGCTCTTTCCCCTCTTTATTGAACCCACAAGGCAAACATGGCTCTGTGGCCATGGGTAGAGTGGTCAACTGCCGCTTGGGCAATTCCTAGAGATTTGAGGCCAGTACTTGCGGGCAGGGGAGGAAGCTCAGCCCAGATGTGATGCCAAGAAGTCTGCCTCTGAAACTGCCATTTTCTCCAGGGCAGGGGTCTGCAACCTGTGGCTCTCCAGATGTTCATGGACAACAAATCCCATCAGCTGATGGGAATTGTAGTCCATGAACATCTGGAGAGCCACAGGTTGCAGATCCCTGCTCCAGGGGAACTGATATTTGTGGTCTGGAGGTGAGTTGTAATTCTGGAACAACTCCAGGCCCCACCTGGAGGTTGGTAACCCAAAGCCAAGCACGTGGGCCCTTGCACCAGTGCAGCTTTTTAGCTTCTGGTACTCTAATCTAATCTGGAGGAACCGGGTTTGATTCCCCGCTCTGTTGCCTGAGCTGTGGAGGCTTATCTGGGGAATTCAGATTAGCCTGTGCACTCCAACACACGCCAGCTGGGTGACCTTGGGGTAGTTACAGCTTTTCGGAGCTCTCTCAGCCCCACCCACCTCACAGGGTGTTTGTTGTGAGGGGGGAAGGGCAAGGAGATTGTAAGCCCCTTTGAGTCTCCTACAGGAGATAAAGGGGGGATATAAATCCAAACTCTTCTTTTTCTTCCTCTTGGATTGTGAAACTACTCTGCAGGGGTGTCGACTTCTCAGTTTTCCAAGGTAGGAAGGAACAGACAGGACCGAACCTAGTCCAGGCTCATATTTAGCAATCTGTGCTAAATTATTTCAATATAAAATAATTCACATTTCCCAAAACCATATGCTGTCACCAATTAATCATGTGGTTTTAAATATATACTTTTTTCACGGATAATCGTTTGATTCTCAATCAAAGAACAAGGACTCTTAAGAGGAGAAGAAATATGTTATGAACGTATTCACCGAGACTGTTTGAGTAAGTATTTGGTTCGTTTATGAAAGGGGATTCTTCCTCCCCCTCTCTCTTTTCCTCACAACTTAGGCCGAGTGTGTGATTGGCCCACGGTCAGATACTGTGCTTGCTAATATAGACAACGCAAAGATAAAACACCACCTGGAAGCCTAAAAAATCTATTTGGGTTCACAGCCTCTTTAGCTCAAGATTCTTTGGTACTGGGGCAAAACAATATTCTTCAAACTGTCAAAGCTGGTACAGCTCTGAACCTGCACATTTCAGGGGCTAAGAGATATTCTATTACTTTTTTTAGAGAATTTACATGCTGCCTTCCAGAGACCCAACTCAAGGCAGTCCACAAAGTAAAAACAATACACTAAGATCATAAAAACAACACAAGAATGACCTAGGGCAAGCCATTAAAACAAGATGAGACATAAAATTAACCTAGAGAACAACCATCAAAACAGGATAGAAGCAGAAAATAGCTATACCTTTAAAAAGATTGAACTCTGTCACTTAAATGCCTGATAAACAAGAAATGTTTTGGTCTGGCATCTATAGGAAAGTGAGGTAGGCACTTGGCTAATCTCCAGGGGAAGCTATTCCAAATGTGAGGTGCCACCACCAAAAAGCCTTGTCTATTGATGTCACCTGTTCAGGTGATGTCTCATCTTTGCAGGCAGAAGCAGAAAGAGCAGTGATTAGGAAGAAGTTCAACTGGTGAAGTAAACAGTACAGGAGGAAGTCCTAGACAATTTGTGCTGTAATTCTTTTCCCTAATGCTGCACGGTTGGTAAAACCTGGTTGTCAGTCTTAATTTCATTATACAAAGTCCCCAAAGTGGGTTTGTGCATTCATGCTTAGCTCAGTATTTTTTTATTGCTTGTGGCAGTTTCAGTGGCAAGAATGAGTATCCTTTTAATAGCAAAGGATTTTATCTCTCTTTTGCTGATAAAGGATGGAACGTTTGTTCCCACAAAAGCTTGCATCTTGAAAATAACGTTTGCTCTAGGATGAGCTGGTGGTGATAGCCAGGATGAGAGGTATTCCCTAGATCAGGGGTCTGCAACCTGCAGCTCTCCAGATGTTCATGGACTACAGTTTCCATCAGCCCCTGCCAGATGGCCATGCTGGCAGGGGCTGGTGGAAATTGTAGTCCATGAACATCTGGAGAGCCGCAGGTTACAGACCTCTGTCCTAGATCTAATTCTGAGCTATTCCAACTCAGTGGTTTCCTGTCAACATCTGCTTGCCAAAATAGTTTCTGAGCTGAACAGCTCAGTGGAAAGTATCTGAGTGAGGGTAAGGGAAGGAAGAACCAACAGTATTGTGGCTGGAATCTGGCTGAGGAGAGGGATGCTGTCCTCCTTGAGCAACTTGGCAGGGTATCCAAACATGACATTTTTTGGGTGATTTCAGCTTCCCCAATGCAAGTTGGAAGACAAACTGCAAAGCGTCCGCAGTCACGCAAGTTCCTGACCAGCCTGCTTGCCCACTTCCTTTATCAAATGGTGGAGGAAAGTACAATAGACTCAGCCACACTCAACTTAATATTGACCGACAGGCAAGAGTTGGTAGATAGGGATAATGGTGGTGGGGACCTTGGGGGGACGTGACCATGTCTTTCTAGAATTCCTTTTGCTGTGGGGGACCAAGGAAGTTTGTAGCTACCCATGTCTGTTAAATTTTAGTGCAGCAGACTTTAAATAAACTCAGAGGCATGATGGGAGCGATTCAAGACTGCTGGAAGGGAAAGGAGCAAGTGATAGGTGGGCTCTCCTAAAACAAGAGCTCTTGCCATCTCAAGCATCCCTGTTCCAACGAGAAGGAAACATGCTAGGGGATCTAAGTGGCCAATGTGGATGAACAAAGAACTCCATGATAAGCCAAGGAAATGTTCAACAAATGAAGGCAAGAAGAGACCTCTAAAGTTGTGATGCACAGTAAGTCAACCATCAGAAAGGCCAAAGCCTGAGCTGACGCCAGCCAGGAAGGCTTGCTACAATAAGACACGTTTATTCAGATATGTGAGGAGCAAACACAAAGCAGAAGAGGCAATAGGCCTTCCGTTGGGTGAAAATGGAGAAACTCTGATAGAGGACAGAGAGAAGGCGGAAAGGCCCTGAAGAAAAGGATGGACTCCTCTAGAGTTGGTAGTAGGCAAGACTCGGCATCCAGGCTGCTGGTTGACATGGACAGAGAGGTAGTTAAGAAGCACCTGGTTGCACTGGATGAGTACAAATCCCCCAGGTTGGATGGTATGCACCCAAGAGTGCTCAAATATCTTTTTAGAACGTTTGCAGAGCCTTTCCCCATCATCTTCTAGGCCTCTTGGAGGATGGGTGATGTTCCACAATACTGGAGGAGAGCAAACGGTATCCCAGTGTTGTTGGTTTTTTTAAAAGGGAGGAGGGATGACCCAGAAAACTACAGTCCTATTAGTCTGACCTCTGTCCCAGGGAAGATACTGAAGCAGATTTCTAAAAAGTCAGTCTGCAAGCACCTGAAGGATAATTTGGTGATGGCCTGTATAGCCCCTTCCCTAGAAGGATGATGGGGTCCTTCTAACACAGTGGTTCTCAACCTTCCTAATGCCGCGACCCTTTAATACAGTTCCTCATGTTGTGGTGACCCCCAACCCTAACATTTACCCATTTTACAGATGGAGAACACTGATGCAGAGAGTCTTAGGCGACCCCTGTGAAAGGGTCGTTCGACCCCCAAAGGGGTCCTGACCCCCAGGTTGAGAACCACTGTTCTAACACTACAACAATAGCTATAGAAAAAAATAGAGATGGGACCACTGCTTTATCTAAGGAAATTATTACTATCCCATCTGTGAAGGCAAACCATAATTCTTTTGCTTTATTACTTACATCAGGTAGTTTCAGAGGGTAGCTGGGTTGGCGTGCGATAGAAGAGCAAGATTCAAGTCCAATAGCACCTTAGAAACCAACAAGATTTCCAGGGTATGAGCTTTTGACAGTCAAAAGTTCCCTTTGACAGACACCAACAAAGGCACTTTAATTCTTGAAAATGTATCCCTCCCAAATGTTTTTGGCCTCTTAAGGTGCCACTGGACCAGGGGTCTGCAACCTGCAGCTCTCCAGATGTTCATGGACTACAAAATTGGCCATGCTGGTAGGGGCTGATGGGAATTGTAGTCCATGAACATCTGGAGAGCCACGGGTTGCAGACCCCTGCTGATATTTAGCTCTGCTTACATAATAATTAATGCTGCAGGCTACTGCAGGGGTGTCAAACATACAGCCTGGGGGCTAGATGCAGCCCCTTAAGTGAGTATCATGCCTGGGGGCCAGCTGAGGCAACCTCCCTGTCACTCCTGGCCAGCTTGATAAGCCCTCTCAAGGCAGCCATCCCACCCACTGAGGGCTAGCCAGTCCAGGCACTGCCCCCCCCCAGTGCCGTTCTAGGGCCAGTAGAGGCAGCCCCCCCACCCCACCCCCAGCCCCAGGGGGGCCCGCCCAACTCACATTTATATCATATGAAACCCTCCATAACAAATGAGTAGCCCATCCCTGGGTTACAGATAATAGAGATGCCAGTCTCCAGGTGGGACCTAGAGATTCCCTGGAAATACAGCTCATCTCCAGATTGCAAAGAACAGTTCCCTTGGATAAAATGGATGTTTTGGAGGGTGGGGGGTCTATTGCTTTGTACCCCACTGAGATCTCTGTCTCTCCCCCAAACCTCCAGGTGTTTCCCTACCTGCAGCTGGCAGCCCTACTCTCGCCTTTCCCCACCAGAGGGCACCTGGCAACCTGAGGCTGAAGCTAGGCTAGGCTTTCAACTTCCTAGCTGAGACCTGTCCTTCAAAAGGTGCCACAGAATATCTGCTAGAAATCGAAATGTGGTTTAGCGCAAAATGGGTTGACTCTCATCTCTTCCTTCAGTTCATTAGATGTCCCCCCCCCCCCCGCCCCAAGCCCCTCACTTGCAGTATGAAGAGAATACTGCAGCTTCTTCCTTACAAGGCAAGGACGATGAACACAAAGCCTGTTGCATTCTTGAGAGTGCTATCTATACCCTACATACCGGTATTACTGTGGCTTATAGGATATAAGCCAGCTCCCAAGGATGGAGCAGTTGCCCATGGTATAGTGCAGTGGCGGCGAACCTATGGCACAGGTGCCAGAGGTGGCACTCAGAGCCCTCTCTGTGGGTACACACAAACAGAGTCGCCCCCACCACCCCCACACACACATCTAGGCTGGCCTGGGCCGCTGGGCTCTGTTAGCATTAAACCCAAGACCTAGTTTTGGGGAAGCAGTGTAAGTAATCCTGTTAGGCGCTGTTAAATCCCACTGATTTTCATGCAAAGAACTAAAGTGCAATCCCTGGGAGTAAGCTCAGTTGCTGGCAATGGGGCTTGATTCTGAGTAAACCCTCCTAGGGTCGTGATTCATCCGTTGGAAGAGTTGCATGGTTGCTTCAAAGCAAAGCCACCGACTACCACCAAGCTTACTCCTGAGTAACGCACACCTCGGAGCCAACCGTTTTTTCTAAACTAAAACCTCAGTATTCAGGTTAAATTGCTGTGTTGGCACTTTGCGATGAATAAGTGGGTTTTGCGTTGCAAGCTGGGCACTCGGTCTCGAAAAGATTCGCCATCACTGGTATAGTGGGTAGACTGTAAGACAAGAACCTGGAAGAGCCAAGTTCAGAACCCCATTCAGGCATAAAGCTCGCTTAGTGATCTTGTACCAGTCAGCACACTTTCTGCTTCAAGCCAGGCTGTTGTGTGGGTAAAAGAGGGAAGAACTTTGAGAGTCGTGCTAAGTTCCTGGGAGGAAGGGACAGATAGACATGTGCTAGAGAGAGGTCAGGGCAAGAAATGTTCAGAGGTTGTTAGCAACTGTCTGCCTCTGCATAACAATGCAGGACTTTTCTGGTAGTCTCCTATCCAAGTACTGACTGACTCCACTGATTGTGGTGGGTTTTCCGGGCTGTGTGGCCGTGGTCTGGTAGATCTTGTTCCTAACGTTTCGCCTGCATCTGTGGCTGGCATCTTCTGTGATACACCTCTGAAGATGCCAGCCACAGATGCAGGCAAAACGTTTGGAACAAGATCCACCAGACCACGGCCACACAGCCTGGAAAACCCACCACAACCAGTTGAATCCGGCCGTGAAAGCCTTCGACAATACATTTGGCTCCGCTGAGTTTCTGAGATCTGACAAGATCTAGCTTGCCTGGACTATCTAATACTTCTCCTTAAATTCCCCTTCCATGTAGACGAAGTTCAAACAAAGGGCTTGACGTGTTTCGGTCTGCTTCTCGTTTCCTCTCCATATATGTAAATGAGAACTTTGAAACAGGAAAAATACTCATCCGTGGGAGAAATCCGTGACTCGTTAAAAAGCAGGGTAGCCAACTGACAAAATTCTGGCCAATTACACACCTGTGTTCTGCCCTGCACTGATGATAGACTCTCTTTGGGGCAGAGCTTCTGTTATTAACACATCCCACCCCCTCACATCAACTGTGCAGCTGATCTGATCATCTCTGCTATTTGTGAGAGTTTGAAGATGTCTTCTGGGAGTCTGCACCTGCCTAGCTCACACAGACCCAACTGGGATCCAGACCAGCTCCTTCCTGGCCATTTGAAGCATTATGCCAGCCACTAGGACAGTGATGGCGAACCTATGGCACGGGTGCCAAAGGTGGCACTCAGAGCCCTCTCTGTGGGCACGCACACATAGAGTTCATCATGTGGGGGTGGAAAATCCCCCCCACACACACACACACACCCATCTAAGCTGGCCTGGGCCACTGAGCACTGTGGTGAACAGGGAGGACTCAGCTGGCGGGCCTGGTGCCAGTGCTCCATGTGGCTGCTGCCTGGGGGGGGTGGGGGGCAGAGATGCTAGAGAGGCACAGAGCAGTGTGCGTGGGACTTGCTGGATCCTACAGCAGGCTGGCCCCTGATTGAGCGGGTGGGGCGGAGGAAGAGAAAGCCAACCGTTTTTTTCCAAACGAAAACCTCAGCATTCAGGTTAAATTGCCGGGTTGGCACTTTGCAATAAATAAGTGGGGTTTGGAGTTTTTGCAATTTGGGCAACTCGGCCTCAAAGAAGCGTTCGCCATCACTGCAACGTTAGGGAATTCCGAGTTCTTCACGCCGCTTCCTTTTTTGGGAAGTGTAAGTCTATTGAGCCCCATAGAGACTTCTTGGCAGAAGGGGGAAGGGGGCTTTCACTTTCCAAGCCTCCTCATGCTGCCAGAAAGCCTCTTGGGGGGGGGGGGGGGGGGCAGCTATAGCGCCATAGCCAGGACCTGGCTCTCGGATGGGGCTGTCCCTCAACAACTGGCAGATATGCATAATCACAGTGTTTCAGTTAGCCCAGGGGTCTGCAACCTGTGGCTCTCCAGATGTTCATGGATTATAATTCCCACCAGCCAATTGGCCATGCTGGCAGGGGCTGATGGGAATTGTAGTCCATGAACATCTGGAGAGCCACAGGTTGCAGAGCCCTGAATTAGCCCATGGATTTTTAACATTTTGAGAAGGGATTTTGCACAGTTTTTAACTTGCTAAGTTCGCTGCTTCTAGATGTTCACTTTAGAAAACGGGAACATTATTCAGGCTCCAGTTTCCAAGATCTCCGGATGATTGTGATGGTCCCCCTTTTTTTTGGTACATTCATACACATGAAACTGCCTTATACTGAATCAGACCTACAGTCCGTCAAGGTCCGTACTGTCCACTCAGACCAGGCGCGTAGCTGCAATGGGGACATCCGGGGCAGCTTGTCCCGGGCGGCACCTTTGCAGTCACGTGAGGAGGCAAGGGTGGGACGTGACAGGGGCAGGGAAGGCACGAATGGGCAGTTTTTGCCCCGGGCGCAGTTCCCCCTCCCTTTATCACTGACTCAAGACTGGCAGCGGCTCTCCAGGGTCTCAGGTTGAGGTCTATCACATCACCTACTACCTGATCCTTCTAACTGGAAATGCTGGGGATCAAACCTGGGATCTTCTCCATGCCAGGTAGGTGCTCAGCAGCCACAGCCCCACCAATGGTCTTTTTCACC
Source organism: Sphaerodactylus townsendi (assembly GCF_021028975.2). Taxonomy (NCBI): domain Eukaryota; kingdom Metazoa; phylum Chordata; class Lepidosauria; order Squamata; family Sphaerodactylidae; genus Sphaerodactylus; species Sphaerodactylus townsendi. The sequence goes on from NC_059429.1 coordinate 15,362,165, forward strand.
CCTTCAGTATTAATTCTGAGTTAAGAGCAACCAAATCTATACACAGGATTCCCAACGCAGCCACCACAAAGTCTTTCAGGTTTTATTTTCAGTTCCCGTGTCTGCCCCCTGCCCCTGCTTCCATTTCCCGGCTCTCGTCGACCTCGCCTTCAGCTGTGCCGAGCGCTGCGTTGGTCCTTTCCACCTGCATCTGGCTGTAATCCCCAATTTGAACCATCTGGGCATTTTGAATGATCAGGTGGGGCTGAGGTCCTCGTGGCATCGAGGTCGGAACAGCAAAGGGCTGGGGGGAAGAAGCCCAGCTGGACTCAAATTCAGGCTGGAACATCCTAGGTGCAGAGAATGCGGGAGGCAAAAATGGTGGCGGTGCATAGCCGAGTGGAACATGGCATGATCCAGGAAAGCCCACTTGCATTGGTGGGAAAGGCATCTGGGCATTGTAGCCAGGCTGCAGGTTGAGCCCTAAGAGGTACTGATGCATCTGTCGATAATCCTGATATTGCTCATGCAGTCGTTCCTGATGCCGTATCTGCTGCTTCATGCTCCAGGCAGCCTTCTTAGTTAAGAAAGCTGACTTCGTGAAAGTCTTCTTCACCGTTTTTTTGAAAACACACAAGTTCTCATTCAAGGGCACGATTCCCATGAGCATGATGGGCATGTCCTCTTTCTTTAATGAGCTTTCCTTGGGCACAAAGGGGATGACTGAGTTGCTATTAACAATGTTGGTGAAGGAACGCATTAAGGCCGCATTTGTCTGGAAGTTGCAAAGCCGGCTGTTAAAGTTCTCGGTCAGGAGCAAGAGAGTAAAGGCTGAGTTGTCCAGTGCATCCTGGAAGCAGGTCAATTGGTTATGTCCAGGGACCAGGAAATCCTCACAGAAAGTAGCTCCGTTAGAGACCCCCATGCTTTCCAGAAGATCTTTTACCCGGCAGGCAATGCTCTCATCTTCATTTGCGTGGATGACTACAAACATGAAGAACTGGTTTTCATCACCCTCTTGGTCTATAGAGGAGGAGGATGCTACAGGAGGGACATCGCTGGAAGAAGGTGTAGACTTAGAATTAATGCTTTGAGATGGAGAACGCGAATCCACCGGGGGAGTATGGATATACCCTTTGCTAGCCTGATCATCTTGCAGCGTGGAAGTAGTTGGCAAATTTGAGTGTATGCCTTCTTTGAGATCTTGTGGTTCTGCTGGCATTATATTTGGGGGTTCAGTACATTCCACAGGGCTCTGAACACTTTTCTCTAAAGGCTCTTCCTTGCCAGAGGACACCAAAACACCCAAACAGCTATCTTGGAGATCATCTCTGCTGTGGCTTTGGGGCTGGTCTTGCACACCCGGGCTCTGAGACCGGCTAACAGCCGGTGACGCCAGACTAATTCTCCCTTCACCAGGTTCCGCCAAAGAATTGGCAGCACTCCCACAAAGCTTGCTGACCTTGGGCTCACCACTCCGGCGAGTGAGATATGGCACGGTGGGGGACTGGCTGATCGCAAAGTCACTCAAATAGGAGGTGGGTGTGCCAGTGGAACGCAGGGGCTGACCCAATTGTTCCAACGAGCCATTTATTGGAACCGGGACGCTCCTTGGGAACTTCTCTGGGTTACAGTTCAAGGTGTTCAACTCACCACTCAACAGCTGTGCAGCAAAATCAAGGCCACACTTATCTTGCGCTTCGGCCAGGAGGCTATCAAGCTTGGTGTTCCGGACCCTGTTGCTGCAGCAAAAGGCCTTGATAGCTGCTTGATAGGCTTCGTCTCTGGCCTGGGGACCACACAGTTTTTCTTCTGCCAGAAGTGAACAAATCTGAGCCAACGCCTGGGCCACCTGCGGCTCTTCCTTCGATGGATGAACGCAGCTCACCTGTGCGCTGCCCCAGTGGCTTCTGCAAATGTGGGCCGCTGCTACGTCACCCCCCAAAGAATCCAGGATCTCCATGGCCTCGGCCTCACGTCTCTGAGTCAACAGGATCATCGCTTGCAGGAGTCTGCAACTGTTGATATCCTGCCGCGCGCAGCTCAATTTATGTTTCAGGTGAACCAACCTGTCTTGCGGGGTGTTGGCCAAGAGGCCAGCGACCCACTCGAAACTTGGTCGGGTCTCAGGACCCTCTGCCATCTCCTCAATTGTTTTGGTGGAGGAACACCCCCTGGGAAAAGCATGTCATAGACTTGAGGAGGAGCCATGGTGCCAGGGGGAGAAGCTGGCTGCTGTGGTCGCAGGTTTAATCGGGGTCATGGTGAGCCAAGCCGTTTTCTGGAAAAACTGCCTCTTGTCTTTTCTTGCATTGACCAAGCGGTGCTTCCAGAATGCCAGCTGCCTCCTCCTCTTGGTGGTCTGCCAATCTGTAATTAAAAAGCAGGAAACATTAGAAGGAGGAGGAGGAGAAGAGTTGGATTTATATCCCCCCTTTCTCTCCTATACCTCTTTTCCCTTCCCCCTCACAACAAACACCCTGTGACAGTGGTGGCGAACCTATGGCATGGGTGCCAGAGGTGGCACTCAGAGCCCTCTCTGTGGGCACGCACAAACAGAGTGCCCCCCCCCCCCACATCTAGGCTGGCCTGGGTCGCAGGGCTCGATTATTAGCATTAAACCTAAAACCTAGTTTTGGGGAAGCAGTGTAATTAAACCTGTTAAGTGTTGTGAAACCCCACTGATTTTCATGGGAAGAACTAAAGCGCGATCCTTTACCTCGGAGTCGACAGTGCTAACTGTGATGGGCCAATGGTCTGATTCAGCAGACAATTCCAAATGAGCAGCCAAGTTAGCTTATAGCAGCAAAATAATACAGGGTTCTAGCAGCAGTTTAAAGAATAACAACATTTAGTTCTAGCAGCAGTTTAAAGAATAACAGCAATGAAACTACTGTAATCCAGAAGATCAGAAAGAAGTGGAGGAAGAGGAGTTTGGATTTATACCCCACCTTTCTCTCCTGTAAGGAGACTCCAGGTGGCTTAAAAACTCCTTTCCCTTCCTCTCCCCACAACAGACACCTTGTGAGGTAGGTGGGGCTGAGAGAGTTCTGAAGAACTGCAACTAGCCCAAAGTCTCCCAGCAGGAATGTAGGAGTGCGGAAACACATCTGGTTCACCCGGTAAGCCTCCTCAGGTGGAGGAGTGGGGACTCAAACCAGTTCTCCAGATTAGAATCCACCTGCTCTTAACCACTACACCACGCTGGCTCTCAGATTTGACAGGGCAGGTGTGGAAATTCAGACAAGGGAGCTGATGCTGATTTTAAGGCCTCCCTTCCTCCCATGGAACCAGTATTGAGCAGGTGGAGGGGGGCAGGGATGGTGCCCACCCATCTCTCCCCACACCGCTTGCTCTTCTCCCCACCCATCTCTTTTGCAATCCATTCAGTGCAGAAATGCTGAGGGCCACATAATTACGTGGCAGCTAAGGTTACCAACCTCCACAGATGTCCGACTTTTCCATCTGCTGTCCAGACTACAGAGACCAGTGGGGGAAATGACTGCTCTGGGGATATGGACTCTATGGCATTATATCCTACTGAAAACCCTCCCCTCTCCAAACCCTGCCCTCCTCTCCACAGGAATTTCCCAACCCAGAGCTGGCAACCTCTTTTATCAACTGAGCATAGCACTGCAGGTCAACAAGGGAAGAAAAGCCAGTTAAAAGTCTTAAGAGGTTATGGTGGTGTAGGGGTCTGCAACCTGTGGCTCTTCAGATCCAAATCCAGATGTTCATGGACTACAATTCACATCAGCCCCTGCCAGCATGGCCAACCAGCCCCTGCCAGCATAGCCAATTGGCCATGCTGGCAGGGGCTGATGGGAATTTATTTATTTATTTATTTATTTATTTAGTTAGTTAGTTAGTTAGTTAGTTAGTTAGTTATTTGGATTTATTAACCGCTCCACCCCCGTAGGGCTCTGGGCGGTGTACAACATTATTTCATAACACAGAAACTATAATAAGGGAGCAAATAAAATAAAATTAAACAGGCTCCAATAAATACAAAAACTAAACCCCATTAAAACAGCGAACAATATACAAAAGGCGCCCAGCAATAAAAAAACCCATTAAAACCCTCCCAAAGAAAAAAAAGGGGGTAATGCGAGTCCCACTGATGTTAAAGGGACCCCCAGAATTGTAGTCCATGAACATCTGCAGAGCCGCAGGGTGCAGACCTCTGTTAGACTAAGCATCCACACAAATATTCTACCCATAGCCACCCCAGTTTTCTCTCTGAGCAGAACTGGGGGGTGTTTTTAAAAATCCAGCTCAAAGGAGGAAAGTATGGAGCCACATGCCTCAAGCTCAAAATGACCATGACGTCTCATGAAAGCTTCCTTCAAAACTGAAGTCATCCAGTTGGTCACACAGGGCAAAAACACCACATAGAAGAGACCTCAGTCTTCAAGGTGTCGTGGGAATTCTGTTTTATTTTGGACTCCAGTGGCGCCTTAGTGATTTTTTTTGAGATGTGAACTTTCAAGAGTCAAAGCTCCCTTTCATCTCGAAAGTTCATATCCCCAAAATCTTGTGGGTTTCTCAGGTGCTCTTGGGCCTGAATCTAGATTTTCTACTGCAGGCTAACTCAGCCACTTTCTGGAATGGTTTTACTTTGCCAGCCTGCCAGGACATGAACTAGATGGCTTTGCATTGGTTGCTCTCTCTCAACGTCACCTCCCTCAGAGGGTTTGGGTGAGGATAAAATGGAGGAGGGGGAACCATATATGTCAATGACAGGGGGACTACTGTCATGAGCCAGCCCCTGGGTACTTACCAGGAGGACTCTGAGGCAGAACCTGACAACACAGTGCAGCCAGAGTTGGTTGTTCCTGAGGAAGACCAGGCAGCAGAGCCAACACTCAATCCTTCCCTGCCTGACGATGTGCAGGTGGAGGAGCCTGCGGATCCTCCTAGGGAACCCAGAAACAAGTCAGCTGTCCACAGGAGGCAGAAGCAGAGGCAGCTGCTGCAAGAGCGCAGGAGGAGTGCTCGTATTGCAGCAAGATATGGGAAGACAGAAGTGTCCGCATCTGATGAGGATTAACTCCGTGCAGAATCCCAACCCCTTGGACAAGGCTCTCTATATAAGCCTTGCTGTGAGCTTGCTTCTGCCTGGGTGCAACAGGTGTGTTACCTGTTGCCGCCGTGCGCCTGGTTCACCGCTGACCCCTAGCCTGTTTATTGGTTCTCCTGTGGACTGTTATCTGGCTACACTTTGCCTGCTGCCTGCCCCTGAACCCACTGGGACCCTCGTTATCTGAACCAACTGCTTTCAACCCTTGCCTTGAATCCATCGGACCGTGTTACTTCGGATCCGTCCTTCTTTGCCTATTTGGGCCCATTGCAGTCCGGACCTTGACCAATGCCCTTTTCCTGTGGACAGCACAACTAACCCGCACCCCCCACCACAGGATTTTCCCTTCCCGTCACAGTACAATTTCCCAATCACCTCACTGCACCCCTGTGTGAACGTGACAGAAAGAAAACCAGGTCCTGGGCCAAACCCACCCAAACATGGGCTGATAACTGAGGTAATGCTGACAAAAATGAGATGGTTTCTTTTTAAAAGTGTACAAGAACAAAGTTTATTTCAGTGGGGGGGAGGGGGGAGAAACACAACTGAGGTAAGTACTCATGAGCCGTTGTAGGGAAACACCCTCTCAGGCAGCTGTATAACCCATAAGGCACCACAGCACTTTGTGGCAACTGAGGCAGCTTTCTCACGTTTTTGAATAATTCACTCACGATAGCAATTGTTCTCAACTGGATTTTCCGGTGCGATACAGGAATATCCTGTTGCAAGTGACTCCTGTGGCTTATGCATTACCCATGTGTCTGAATCTCACCATGTATGATCGGACATAGTCCCTTACTTATTTACAGACCTTTTTAAAGGGGGCAGAGTCCAGTGATTCATTGTGAAATTGCCATCACGTTTATAGTCTTGATCAGCGGCTGCATTTCTGGGTACATATAGGGTTGCCAATCTCCAGGTGGGGTCTGGAGAGCTCTCAGAATTGCAATTGAGCTCCATAGATCAGTTTTCCTGGAGAAAATGGCTGTTTCTGAAGATACCGTATTTCCCCAAAAACAAGACAGTGCCTTATATTAATTTTTGCTCCCAAAGATGCGCTATGTCTTAATTTCAGGGGATGTCTTATTTTTCTGTGTTCTGTTCGTCGGGCATGCTTCAAAACCCTTGTTGGCTAACGCTCTTTCTTACTTTCTTCGGGATGCCTTATATTTCGTGACATCATCAGCGCGAACCTCTACCTGTAGGGTCTTATTTTCAGGGGATGTCTTATATTCGGGGAAGCAGGGTAGGCACCATGGCATTACTATCCCCCTGTGGTTCTTTTTCTCCCCAAACCCTTTCTTCCCCAGGCTCCACCCCAAAAACCTCCAGGAATTCCTCAACCTAGAACTGGCAACCCTATGTACAATTCTATGCTCTGCCTGTGAGCAGTCCAGAACTCCTTGGAGGAAATACGGGAGAAAAATGTGATTGGTGCTCATAGACAAGATGGCCCCCTTGTAAAATGGATATATTTTTTGCCAAAAATACATATTAGAAATCCCAAGACCCATCATGCCTTTCTTCCACGGGGTATTCTGTCGCACTAAAGGGACAGAACTCAGGTTTGAAACATGCAGACGGGAATGTGCTTTAATCTAGTGGGCGTCAGTAAGGCAGGGTTAAGTGCATCCCACAATAGCATTTCAGGAGGAAGTTAATAAGTTGGGATCGGTGGAGTGTTGTGGGGTTTCCAGGCTGAATGGCTGTTCCAGCAGCATTTTCTCCTGACGTTTCACCTGCATTTGTGGCTGGCATCTGCAGAGGATCCGATGGAGTTTGGATCCACCTGACGTGGAGCTTTTCAGAGACTGGGAGCGTCTCATTCTCCAGGAAAACTATTTACCCCGTTTATGTGTTTGTGCGCATGATTCAACTTCCTTTGCCAGTTTCTCTCTGGCACTTCTCCCTGGCCTCGTTCTCATTCTACTGGGCTTTGTTTGTAATATTTCTTAGCCACCCAGTCCCATCTTGTTTGTAGTTATGAATAAATACATGCCACATTTTCATCCCACCCGTGCTCCAGGGAACAGATCGGCATGAATGGGTTCTCTTCATACCCCACATAACAACTCTGCGATGCAGGTTTGCAAAGAAAGATTGACTACTAGCCAAAGGTCACCCAGCAAGTTCCGCATCCAGTCCGCAGTGCAGGGATCGGAACCCAGGCCTCCCACACCTGGCTTGATAATCACTACATTGCACTTCCAAAGGAGTAGCCCCGTTAGTCTGTTGTAACCAAATTAAGCAAGAGTCAAGTAGGCCTTTAACACAGATTCAGGCCTTTAACACAGATAAGTTTTACCAAACTTTGTCTGAATTTCCACACCTGCTCTATCAATCTGAAATTGCTCTCCATTAACCCGCAATCATTATCAGTCTGTCTTCTGTTTTGAATAACAGTAGATGACCAGCTGAAGTATTTCAGGTCCCACTTTGTCTTGTGTTTGTTAACAAACCTTTCTGGTGTCCAAACGCAACCACCCTGGGGGGCAAAATGGCCTTGCAGATTCCAAAAGAAAATCAAATCCACCATGAGACTTCTGGGGAAAGTCTGGTATGCTACCTTCTCTTCCATCCCAGGTGGTGACCCCTTCACACAAAACCCTGAACATTTCAGAGGGCATATATAGGATTGCCAGGTCGCCCCAGTCACCTGTGGGGGAAAGGTTGTCAGATCCAGATTGGGAAATACCTGGAGATTTGGGGCTGGGGGCTGGAGAAGGGAGGTACCTCAGTGGGACACAGAGCCCACCCTCCAAAGCATCCATTTTCTCCAGGGGAAGTGATTTGGGTAGTCTGGGGATGAGCTGTGGTTTGGGGGAGGGGGGGGCAACCTCAGCTCCTACTAGGAGGCTGGCTGGGCACCCCTAGATGGCAACACAGGTGCATTGCATCGTACTCCCCCCCCTCCAATTCCAAGCAGGTTGTGTCTTCTGAACAGAAGCCCAGCGGTGCCTTAGAAAACAACATCTGCATCGGGGCGAGCTGTGGTGAGAAGGCGCTCGCTCCCCTGCCAAACAGTCGCCAACCATATTCTCCGTCTCTGCTCCGCGCGTGCGCCCTCGCCGGCTCCTTTCCCCGGGGCTGGGGGCGCAAAGGGTGGGCCAGACGCTGCACGTAGCGGGCGGGCTGACTTACCTGGGAGGCAGCAAGAAGTTTGCAGAGAAACGCAGGGAGCGTTGCAAAGTGGGAGCGCTCGGCGGAGGAGGCAATTGAGACGGGCCCTGACGCGGAAGTGGGCCCGGCCCTGGAGAGAAAGGGAGGACGAGGCTTTGCAAGAGGAAGCGCCCGAAAAAGACAGAGAGGGGATGCAGGACTGGGTTTCGTTTTCTGCTCTGAAGTCTACTTTCACTTTCCCTGGCCTCTTCCCAGGCTGAGCCGCGGGCGGCTAAGGAGGAGCAAGCTCTGGAGATTTGCTATGGATCTGAGAACACTGACATTTTGGACAATTCAGAAGCCTGCTATGTCAGACTGCACAGGGAGGCCATTGAAATTCACAAACACCAGGACAACTTCGATAAGAAAGAAGAGACTTTGAAGATTAGCAAAGCCTGGCTCCCAGTACTTAAATAATGGACTGATTCAATGCACTTTGCAAAGCAAGTTCCACCCAAACGCTTAATGATTGGTTCCCCACCCTGGGACATGGACAATATACCACGCTAAACTTTCCCTTCTCTCTTAGACACAGTGAGAAACAGACCTCCCTCTGTGATACACCTCTGAAGATGCCAGCCACAGATGCAGGCGAAACGTTAGAAACAAAATCCACCAGACCACGGCCGCACAGCCCGGAAAAACCCTCCAGAACCTGTTATGGATCTGCTTTGTAGTTGTAATAGGCCAGCAGAGGTGGAAACACAGGCAGGGCCTAAATTAGAGTTGTAGACAAGAATTAATAGATCTAATTCTTAATTCCCCCCCCCCCCGCCCCATATAAAAATTATAAAGTTATGCTTGTTGCAAGACCACAGTTGAGAAATATTTATAGCCGAAAATATGTCTTGCGGTTACACTCAGGGAGTCGGTAGCCGGGTGCTGCTGAAACTGCTGTGTTTGCTATTTTGCAAGAACCAGCAGGTACTTGCTTATGAGTAAAAGGGTAACAGTAAGCACTGACCTAGAGGGTTTGAAGTATATAGAGATGGTTCACCCAACTGGTTAGGCTTTTTGCTGATTATGCTTACTAGACAGAAAAGATATGTAGCCCCATACGTAACCAAGTCAAATGATGCTGAATGTATTCTTTTGAAAATGTATTTGCTGACAGTGCTAATCATGTTAGAGGTGAAGATTGTGAGCTTTTGCCCAGCAAGGGCTAGGAGTGATTGGATTGGCTATGCAGATTTTTAAAAATTACTGCTTTGGCAGCAGCTCTCACCACAGCTCACATATCTGCACTCTGTTGCTGAAGTTAAGCTGTAGCAATAATTTTGTAGCTGGCTCCGCCTCCTGCAGCAGCCATTTTGTCGCAGCTATTTTGTTCCTGCGCTGTGTCAGAATTCCAAATGTGCCCGTGGGGTCAAAGAGGTTGGGGACCCTTGTAACCCCTCTATCCTCATCACTACTGTGTTTCAGACAAATTCCTTCAGCTGTGAGGACTATAAACTTGATTTTATTAAGAAAAAAAAGAGGACAGACCTGAATTAAGATCATAATACTAAGTTCCCTGATGGTGCATCACAGTAACAAGAGGATGAGCGGCCATATAGCTGTGCTTAAAGCTAATGCCTACATTACATGCAAGGGGAAAAGGATATCGGCAGGTCTTTTTGGGATACATGGATAAATAGACTCAAACCAGCCTGCACAGAAATATCCCAGCTGGAAAACAGAGCTCACTCCAAGATCTTGCAATGTCGAGAGCAGAGGTAATTTTGGTTCTAAAAGCTGAAGGCGTGCTTGATGTTGCGAGAAACCCGCTCCTTTGTTTCTGTCAGCCACTCTGACCTATTGAGAGGAAGTCAATTCAAAGCAGGGACTCATACAGAGTTTCAACAGAGAGCTTCCCCTGAAGGCTGGTAATTCTACTGAAGGAGGATCAAATCCTGGTGCGGAACCAGGAAAAGATGTTTAGGCCAACATGACAAACTATGGGAAGAAGCAATGGGCTGCCCACTGGAGAGGAGCTGAGGAAATCCTCTGCATGTCTGAATCAGTGAGTGACTGAATGAACCAGGCTTATCTGGTACAGAGATTAGGAGGCAAAACCCAGAGATCTCTGCAAGGAACTTCCTCTGTGGAAAAGCCAATAAATAACGTATTGGAGTGTTGTGGGGTTCTGGGCTGTACGGCCATGTTCCAGTATCATTTTCTCCTGACGTTTCACCTGCATCTGTGGCTGGCATCTTGAAGAGGCCAGCCACAGATGCAGGCGAAATGTCAGGAGAAAATGCTACTGGCACACGGCTGTACAGCCCAGAAACCCCACAACTTCCCAGTGATTCCGGCTGTGAAAGCCTTCGACAATACAATAATGTATTGGTTTGCAAGAGGCCTGGGCTGGGCTGGGCTGAGAAGAGCTGCACAGGAGTGCAAAACCAGCCAGGAAAACTTTCCCCAGAACTCCAGCAAAAATTATGGCGCTTCAGGTGCCTCAGGGGTCTTATTCAGAGAGCTTTTCCCTGCCTTTTTGGTTTCCCCTTCCTTTCCCTTGATATCTATCTTTGCCCTCTTCGGCATTTCAAAAGTAGCTTCTGCTTCCTTAGTCTTATCTGCTTCTTTCACTTTTCCTGCTTCTGCCTCCTTGGTTTGCTCAGGCATCTTTGCCAATTTGGGCACAGCGCTCACTGGCTGTGGGGGCGTCGCTATCTCCTTCCGCGCCCCAGTTGACATGGTGGTCTTGTCTCCATCCTTTGGGGCTTTCTTTTCCGTCTCTGGGCCACCCAGCGTGGGCATTTCCTCCATCGTGACCTCCTTGGTGCCAGCTGGCAATGCTCGGAAGGGCCCCACGATCCAGTTCAGAGGTGTGTTCTGCCTCACATACTCCACGAGCATGTCCAGAGCCTCTCGTGCCTTGGCGATCTGCTCGCGGACCTGAACCAGGATGTTGGACGGCAAGTCTCGGAAGGACTTGGCAGAGGAGAAAGAAGCATGGAGCTGGCGCACGTTGCCGACTGCTTGGTCCACTTTCTCCCGGACATGGCCAGGAAGGCCGTCGATACTCGCCATCAGCCGAGAGTAGGCAGGGCCCAGGTCTCGTGTGATGAAACGAAGCAAAGCCAGAGTGCGCGATTCAACCTGCAGAGAGGAGATAGAGCATCAGAGATCACATGTAGACATCACACTAACAAAAGGAGGAATAATGTCTGTGCTCCCTCTAAGGTGAGTGTTCTGAACTGAGCAAAGGGCTGGGCAGTCTGGGTACTCAGAGGGTTGAACTAGACCTGTGAAGACATCTGTTTAAATCTCCACTCAGCATTGAAGCTCATGCCTGGGGGCAAGTTGTACTTTCAGTCTGAACTACCTCACCGTGTTGTGAGGATGAAATGAGGGAGGGAACAGGGTCGGTGACTCGGGGTTGGGAAATTCCTGAAGATTCTGGAGGTGGAGCCTTGGGAGGGTAGGTTTTGTGGAAGGGAAAGAGCTCAGCAAGGATACGATGCCATAGAGTCTACCCTCGAAAGAAGCCATTTTCTCTAGGCTCATCATTTGTAATTCTGGTAGATCTCCAGGCCCCTTTTGGGCTGATCATTTGTAATTCTGGTAGATCTCCAGGCCCCTTTTGGAGTTTTATAAGTCTGAAGAGAACCACGTATCCTTGGGTGCAAGATACAAGGGCCTGCAATGTTGATGCCAACCACTGGTGCATGAATTGGCAAAGGCCTCTTTCCCCTCTGTAGTCTGAGGAGCAGCTGAGGCTGTGGGCTTCAATCTGAGTGCCATAATAACCATCTCCTTCATAGCCAGAACCCACTTAATCATCTCATCTGGCAACAAGGCCCCTCCCCATTGTATGGTTCAGCCACTCACTTCTAGGCAAAGGGCTCCAACTCACCAAGTATGAACCAAGAGAAGCTTAGTCCAAGATCCTCTGATATGCAGCTCATCTTCGTCTTTGAGTTAGGAGAGAGGCAAATCCTTCCAAAGCCTCCATTGTACTTCATAGTAGGGGAACTAACTTAAAGAGCCCTTTGCCCACTTATTTTGCATGTGAAAAAGCAGCTAAATAGCATCCTAATAACTGGAACACCGTGGGGTCAGCAACTCAGGTGGAGTTTGGATTAGGCCTCTGGGAACTAGCCAGCTATCCCTAATTTAGGCTATGCTACTGGGCAATTCAATCTTGCATGGCATTCTTTCCACTAACATGGGCAAATCACAGAGATGCTCATATGCTGGGCATAATGGGAGATGTCCATTCTCTGTTATCTGTCCTCAGCAATAGGGTCCTCAGCAACATTAGCCACAGTAACAACGTGTCAGACTAGGATCTGGGGAACCCAGGTTCGAGTCCTCACTCTGCTATGGAAGTTTGCTGGGTGACCTTGAGTCAGTCATACTATCTCAGCCTAGTTTCAGAGGGTAGCTCTGTTGGTCTCTTGTAGAACAGCTGGATTCGAGTCCATTAGTACTTTCGAGACTAACAAGAGTTTCAGGGTATGCACTTCAAGGGCCAAGGTTCTGTTTGTCAGACATAACCCCACTGGCTCTTTCTAAACAATTCATTTAAAAAGTTTTGAGGCAGGAAATAAAATGTTTCCTCCATGGAGTTCTGCATGGTTTTTACACCCAAATGTTTTATTTCCAGCTTCAAAACATTCTAAAGGAATCCCCTTTTAAAACGATTCTTGAGGCTGAAAGGTTTTTTTAAAATGGCTTCCCTGCCGTGCATATCTCTTCAAAACATTTTCCACACCTCTCTACCTTCCCTGAACTTCCTCCTCAGTGCCATTTTGTGAGCTCACTCTTGGTACCCCAGCCTGTGTTTTAATCATTTCTTTTGAGTTTCTGTGAGGTTTTGTTATTTTGTGGGGCTAATCTACAAGGCAAAGTGTGGAGAATCGCAGCACGAAGCTGTGAAGCATGGAAGCATTGATTAATCAACAAACTAAAAAAGGGGGGGAAGTCACCAGTGGCATATTTGCCTAGGGACAAGGGATACCCCTCAAAGGGTACCCCTTGTCCCTGGGCGCCACTCTTTTGGTCACGTGGGGAGTGCAAAATCACCCCCCCAGGTGACCAGGAAGATGGCAGTGGGGGGGGGGGGGCGGAGCTGTACGCCCTTGACCTTGTCCATGTCAATGACGACATGGGCAGGGTCAAGGGCGCTCAAAGACGACGAGGCAGCAGGACTTCCTGCTGGCTCTGCTGGCTCTGCCCCCCCCCCCCGCTGGCTGGGCTCCCAGCTGGCAGCCAGCAGCCCCTTCTGCTCTGCCCTCCTGGCAGGCCAGAAGACACTGTGGTCCCCGGCCTCAGAGAGCTGCTTTTATAAGCACTGAGGCCAGGGGTGGGGCTTATGGAGGTGCCCTGCCCCCGGGGGCAGGGGCAGGGTGGCAGCGAGGGAGTGGAGCCTTGTCCCCAGGTGTTTGTGTGTGGGGGGGTGCCCAGAGACAGTTTGTCTCCAGGCGCCATTTACCCCTGGTACACCTCTGGAAGTCACGAAATGGCTCATTTCCAGGGGGTGAGTGCAAACAAAAGGGGGGGGGGGACTGAAAACGTTTTAGACATGTTGTGGGGAAAGGCCCCTGTGTCTCAGCCTAAACTACCACATTCTAAACTATCTCAGTCTCAGATTAAACCATCTCAGTAGGTTGTCATGACAATAAAATGGAGGAGAGAATAATGTAAGCTGCTTTGGATCCCCATTGGGGAAAAAAGAAGGGTATCAATCAGATAAATGAATAAATAAATGAACTTAGGTGCAAGACACTTCCATAGCCCTACTGAACATTTATTAAGAAGTACAGAAGTGAGAGATACCTCATTCTGTACATCTCCTTTGGCCTGACTTCCTCCAGGCTGCATCTGGGACCACTCTGACAAGACCTGGTGAAGTTTCTGTTGGGCCTCTTGGAGCCGCTGCCCCACACCTTGTTTTCCCGTCTCGATCTACCAAGGCACAGAACAGGCTCGTTAGAACAACCAAGAATGTTTGCAAAACATTTTAGAGAAGGCATATAACATACTAGCGGGTTGCAGGTCTATCCCCCAACAATGTGAAGGATTTTAGTTAGCAATACTCAGAACTTCTTTGATGAAAATCTTGGAGATGCACTGTTCATCAGAATCAACAACCTGAGGCTACAAAGGTCTCACTCAGTATAGTAAGAGATTTTCATATGTTCAAGGTTCCACAATAAAAGCTACTGGTGGAAGTTTCACTGTTGAAATAACTTCAGAGATTTTGAGGTCTCATATGGGTGAGGAAAGACCTTTGCCCAAGATTCTGAAAGAGCCTTAGCATGAAACATGGATGGTACGAGGCTAGATGGTCCACCCATCTGACTCCATAGAAGTCATCTTCAGATGTCCAGCTCAGGGTGAGCCCAGGCCATCTTCTCAGGCAGAGGCTCCAGGTCCAGTCTGTGACTCCTCCATTTAAAAGGGTCTCTGGTGTTGGGAAAGGCCATCTCTGATGTGAGGCTCAGAGAGATGTGCCAGCCCAATTAGTCCCATCTGGGGCAAATGGCTATCAATGCTGTCCTAAGCGGAGGGTCACTCTTCTACGCTCATTAAGTGGATTTAGAAGGATGCAGCTCTGCTTAGGTTGTTTTGCAAAGACCTGGTTTGGTAGCAGGTCCTTCATCTATGTGCATGCTGAAATGTATTCCTGATCTGCTGTTCTGTAGAAATACCCAGGAGAGAAAAGCAAACCACAAGAAACAACACAAGGTTGTTGTGAAAATAAAATTGGGACTGGAAGGGGGACCATATATGCCAGTGATGGCGAACCTTTTTGAGACCGAGTGCCCAAACTGCAACCCAAAACCCACTTATTTATCGCAAAGTGCCAACACGGCAACTTAACCTGAATACTGAGGTTTTAGTTTAGAAAAAATGGTTCGCTCTGAGACGTGCGTTACTCAGGAGTGAGCTTGGTGGTAGTTGTTGGCTTTGCTTTGAAGCAACCATGCAACTCTTTGAATGGGTGAATCATGACCCTAGGAGGGTTTACTCAGAAGCAAGCCACATTGCCAGCAACCGAGCTTACTCCCAGGTAAAGGATCGCGCTTTAGTTCTTTGCATGAAAATCAGTGGGGTTTAACAGCGCTTAACAGGGTTACCTACACTGCTTTCCCAAAACTAGGCCTTAGGTTTAATGCTAATAATTGAGCCCTGCGGCCCAGGCCAGCCTAGATATGTGTGTGTGTGGGGGGTGCCCACAGAGAGGGCTCCAAGTGCCACCTCTGGCACCCGTGCCATAGGTTTGCCATCACTGATATATGCCATCATGAGCTCAGTGGAGGAAAGGTAAGATAAAGATTTACCAGGGCAGACAGGTATATATGTATGTGTAAGGTGACCAGATGGTCACCTTTGTGATCCGGGACGGGGAAGCGGCCATGTGCGCATGCGCACGCGCAGCAGCGCATGGGCTTCTGGGGGTTGCCGTTTGCCGCCCTGTGACAGGGCGGCAAACGGCAAGCCCCAGAAGCCCGTGCACGCGGCCGCAGGAGCGCACAGGCTTCTGGGGATTGCCGTTTGCCGCTCTGTCACAGGGCGGCAAAAGGCAAGCCCCAGAAGCCCGTGCGCTCCTGCGGCCGGGTGCACGGGAGGCTGCAGCACTGCCTTGCGCCCCAGAAGGCAGTGCAGCAGCCTCCAAAAAATCGGGACAATTTGTAGAACCCGCAGGACGCGGGACAAATTGTTTAAAGGCGTGACGGTCCTGCCAAAAGCTGGACGGCTGGTCAGCCTATGTATGTGCCTTCAAGTCACAACTGATTTATGGTGACTCCAGCCTCTGCAGAGCCTTCCTTGGAGGTCCCCCTTCCAAGTAACAACCCTGCTCAGCTTCTGAGATGTGACAAGGTTGGGCTGTACTATGTCACCTTCCCTTTGTCTGTGAGGTAAGGATGGCTAAAATTGGACTTACCAAGTTAATAACCAGCTGAAGTTGCAAAAGTATATTTTGAGTGCTTTCTTTAAGGTGATGAAGCTTGCTGAGGGAATGCAGGTAGGCCCGATGGCGTACTTTGGTGGATAGGGACCCCAAACGGATGAAATAACTTTTCTGGCCGTCCTTCGTGGCAGCCTTCTTTGAACCTGGTACTTCTGCAGCCAGCTTTTCTGCAAAAGAAGGACAGAATAGCATCAGTGTGGAGCTGGGAGCGGTGGCGGGCGCCTGTAATCCCGGCTGCCATGGAGGCTGAGGCCGGCAGATTGCTTGAGCTCAGGAGCTTTGGCCTGCAGTGGACTTTGCCGATTGGGTGTCTGCACTAAGTTTGGCATCAATATGGTAAGCTGTGGGGGGAGTCCAAGGAGGGGTGAACCAGCCCAGGTCAGAGACAGAGCATCAGTGCTGAAAGGCAGATAAAAAGCAGCATCTGAAAGACACAGAGGCATTGTTATCAAGCATCCAGCTCCCTTCTTACCCAGCTCTTCCTGTGTCACAGGCAGGAAGTGATCCACCATTCTCTCTGACTTCTCCATCATGGCGTCCAGTCCACTTGCCACTATCTGCTTCAGGTAGTTGATCAGCTCAGCGGTTTGTTCGTTGATGTTCTCTGCGGGTTTGTATGGCCGGCCGGCCATGATATCCCTCGTTCCCTGGGCAGCTTGGAGTGCAGTGCCCACTGTTGAGGACACCAATGACTTGGTCAAGTCAACACTGTCTTGAACAGTCCCTTTGGTCAAGTTTATGATGTCGCCCATTCTGTTCGTCATGATATCTTTGGCCCCGAATGCTACATCTTTAGCAGTATTCACTGTGGAATTCACCACCAACTTGGTTAAGCCAACGCTATCTTGAACGGTCCCTTTGGTCAAGTTAACAATGTCAGTCACTCTATGGGTCATGAGATCTGTGGCACCAAATGCAGCCTCTTTAGCAGTATTCACTGTGGACGTCACCACTGACTTGGTCAAGTCAACACTGTCCTGAACAGTCCCTTTGGACAAGTTGACAATGTCGGCTACTCTATGGGTCACGAGGTCTGTGGCCCCTAATGTGGCTTCCTTGGTGGTGTTAACTGTAGAATTCATCACTGACTTGGTCAAGTCAACACTGTCTTGAACTGCCCCTTTGGTCAAGTTGATGATGTCGCCCATTCGATTGGCCATGAGATCTGTGGCCCCAGTTGCAGCATCCTTAGCTGTGTCCATCGTGGAAGACATCACTGACTTGGTCAGGTCCACACTGTCCTGAACTGTCCCTTTGGTCAAGTTGATGATGTCGCCCATTCGTTTGGCCATGAGATCTGTGGCCCCAATTGCAGCATCCTTAGCTGTGTCCATCGTGGAAGACACCACTGACTTGGTCAGGTCAACACTGTCCTTAACAGTCCCTTTGGACAAGTTGACAATGTCGGCTACTCTATGGGTTACGAGATCTGATGCCCCAAATGCAGCTTCCTTGGCAGTGTTCACTGTGGAAGCCACTGCTGACTTGGTTAAGTTGACACCGTCATGCACAATATCCTTGGTGATATCTACAGCTTCTGCCACTCTTTGGGTTACTATATCTTTGGCTCCTGAAGCAGCATCCTTGGCTGTGTTGACCGTGGAAGAAACCACTGTTTTGGTTAGATTGCAGCTATCTTCATACAGCTATAGGGTGTGGGAAGAGAAGCCACAGAAACACAACTCAGGTAAAAATACAAGAAGACCTTTAAGCCCAATGTCTTGCAAGACTGTCTATGTTGCTTTGGAAAGCAAGAGACCTACAGATCAAAATCTGACCCCTTAACTCACTGAGTCCCCAAGGATGCTGATCAGAAGAAGGGATTGCAAGCTACTTCACAGTGGGATATCTGTACAACCCAGAATCCTCTTGGCCAGCAGAAACAAAAAATCCCAGTGAAACCCCATTCCAGGTTGCTGTTTGATGGCCTACTGATGGATTACTACTAGTTTAAGATCTCTATAGGCATGGCTTTGTTTTACACACTTCTTTGTAGTGATGGTCTTGGTGTATCTTTTATTTCTAATTTTATTGTTGATGTTCAGATTTTTGTATTCCCACCCCCCACCCCCCGCCCCCCGCCCTGTTAAATGATATCTTTGTTGAATTGTTTTCTGAGCAAGTATCTGGAGATGAGACTTATAATTTTTGTTATATACTGAGTTTACCAACTCTAGGATGAGAAATTCCTGAAGAGTTTTGGTTGGAGACTGGGCAGGGAGGGTTTCAGGAGGGACTTTAGTGGGCAATCATGTCATAGAGTTCATTCTCCAAAGCAGCCATTTTCCCCGGGGGAATTAATCTCTGTCAGCTGGAGATCAGTTGTAATTCTTTGAGATCTCCAGGCCCCAACTGGAAGTTGGTAACTCTCTTACATGTACACATCTTTGAAATAAATTAGCAGAAGTCAGCACCTTTGCTGAAACTCCACAGACTACTGGGAATTCTGTTGCCAATGCAGGCCACCATAATATTGCCCTAACCGATGAGCTGCCTATCTGACCTCATCCACACAAATGCACCCTCCCATTTAAAGAAAATATCAATTCATCTTTAAACCATGGAATGGACGGTTTAAACAGGCATTAGTATAATAGTGAGCCTACATCTTCTGAATTCTGCTTTCCACTGAGCCAGTCTCACGTAGAAGATAAGAGTTCTGGATGGACTCGGGACCAAAATTCAAATCAGAAGACTCTTAAAATTTTATGGGCAGGGGCGTACCAGGAATTTGTGTACAAGTAGCTAAGTTTTTCTCCTCTGCTATGAAAATACAAGATGAGATAATATCTGGCATATAATTTACTCAGATAACCTCTAGCCCTTCTCATTGCCTGATAAACTAGGTTGAATGATATATGTAGAGCAGTGGCATAGCGCCAAGGGGACAGGGGGCGCGCAACGCACCGGGTGCACACCCCTGCAGCGGCGTGATGAGGGCGTGGCAGGGGTGCGGGGCACACATGTGCCCCAGGTGGAGTTCCCCCTCGCTCCGCCCCTGATGTAGAGATAGTTTCAGAGGGCAGCCAGGTTGGTTTGCAATAGAACCACTAGAGTGGAGTCCAACAGCACCTTGGAGTATGTGTGTTCAAGAGTCAGACTGTCATCAGATCTGACAGAGGCAGTGTTGACTCTTTAAAGCTCATACCCTGAAAATTCTGTTGGTCTCTAAAATGCTACTTGACTTCAATCTACATATAGAGATACAATTTGTAGGGAATTAATCTCAAACTATCCCTGAGAAAGCTGAGAGCAGGGACTGTTTCTCAGCCTACCCTTCTTCACAGGGTTATTGTGAGGACAAAATAGGGGGAAATGTATAATGCCCTTTGTCGTTGGAGGGAAGGCCAGAAAAGGGTATACGGTGAAAGAACTTACCTGAGTGGGTTGCTGATGAAGGCAGGGCAGGGTTTCCTCTATTCTCTCCAGCCTCTCGTTCAAGTAATTGTTCGCCGCTGAAACTAGGCAGAAATAGATAGTTATGTGTTTTAAAACGCCCCACTTTGAACTGGATCAAAAGTATAATGACTTCTCTCTGTGTGGATTTTGGCAATGGTGGGTTTGTGGTTTTCCCCCCTAACGTTTATTAAATGCCCAAAATCTGGCTCTCATTTGGGTTCATAGGACATTTCTTCTGAACATCTCCTTTGGAGAAGCCAAGTTAGTCAGCAGCTGAAGAACAAAGTCTGTGGTCATTCCTGTACAGAAATTAAGACCCATAAAGATGATATTATTCTTTTGTCTTGCTTGCGAAAGAAAGCTTTGCAAGACTTGGTAGGAACGGTAGACAACTCAGGTTTAGCTAAGTGTGTCGCTTGCAAAGGAGTGAGGTATGTTTTGAAGAACTTAGAGGAAACAACCAACTTAAGAATTTTCAAAAACAATTAAGCTCTTTGGACACTAGTTGTTAACCGTGGTGGATATGAAAGTGATAAGAACAATAGTAATGTTTTAAACTAGAGGGAGGGTAGTGGCTTTAAAATTGGGTGGGTGTTGGTCAGAGACATGGCAAAGCTTAGATCCCAGGGATGGTATACGTGTTTGCAGACATCTTAGACGTAGCCATGGGGACCAGAAAGTTATTTAACCCTCTGCAAGATGGGCTGTGTCTGAAAAACAAGATACAAATGTAACAAACCCACCCCATGCCATAAAATTTAATTTGAAGAGATTCTGGTTTGATTTGATTTGAGTGAGGGGTGGCATGCAAGGGAGGGGAGGAAAGGGGAGGGGGGCCAGCATCTGAACCTGGCCCACCCACCCTAGCGGAGGGAGGGAGAGGGGAGGAGTGGCATGCAAGGGAAGGGAGGGGTGGCATGCAAGGGAGGGGAGGAAAGGGGAGGGGGCCCAGCATCTGAACCTGGCCCACCCACACTAGCAGAGGGAGGGGAGGGGTGGCATGCAAGGGAGGGGAGGAAAGGGGAAAGATACAAGTGGAGAGAACAGAAACATTAATTTAGTTTAAGAGGGCAGCCATGTTGGTTTACAGTAGAAGAGCTAGATTTGAGTCCTGTAGCATCTTAAAGATGCAATAAGATGTTTGGGGTATGAACTTTCAAGAGGCAACACCTGGCAAAGAGAGCTTTGACTCTCAAAAGCTGATACCATCTAAATTTTGTTGGTCTCTAAGGTATTACTGGACGCCAGTAATTTAGTACACATGTATAG
This sequence comes from Sphaerodactylus townsendi, assembly GCF_021028975.2. Lineage (NCBI taxonomy): Eukaryota > Metazoa > Chordata > Lepidosauria > Squamata > Sphaerodactylidae > Sphaerodactylus > Sphaerodactylus townsendi. The sequence goes on from NC_059429.1 coordinate 15,382,957, forward strand.
TATGTTAAGCTGCCCAAAACCTTTGGCATTCCAAGAAAGAGTCATAGAATCATAGGGGGGGGACCGTATAGGCCAGAGGTAGGGAACCTGCGGCTCTCCAGATGTTCAGGAACTACAATTCCCATCAGCCCCTACCAGCATGGCCAATTGGCCATGCTGACAGAGGCTGATGGGAATTGTAGTTCCTGAACATCTGGAGAGCCACAGGTTCCCTACCCCTGGTACAGGCCATCCAGCCCAATCCCCTGCTTAGTGCAGGGTCAGTCTAAAGCATCCCTGACGAATCCTCCCCAGAGCCAACCAGTGGGTGACGTTATACTCACTGCGGGGTGCTACATGGCTAAAAAACGGCTGTGTGCCCTTTATTGCGATCCCTACAGCCACTGCAGTCACTGTCTCAACCACATTGGCTGCCTTGTTGAAGTATGGATGAGTTTCTTTGGTCCGGTGATACAAGGAGGCGCAGAGATTGTACATGGCGCTGATCAAAGGGAGGCTGGCCACTCTGCTCACGATGCTCTGGACAAGAGAGATAATGACAGCTTTAAGACTTGAACCCAGAACCTCTTGCTTTTAATGCTCAGCATGGGCTCACTCATGCAGTATTTTAGCACAAGGCCAAGTCCTGATCCTGGTGGCATTTGCCTCTCTGCTTTCCCTCTGTTTGCTGAGGGCCCCAAGGTACACACTGAGTGGGAGTATTCTGCAGAGGTTTGTACAGCATCTAGCATCCAGTGGGTGTTTCAGCACTTGAACAGAATACTGACTGGACTATAGCAATGCATCAACTATAGGGCAGCCCTTGAAGACAGGTCAGAGGCCATACAAAAAAAGTGTAGTTATTTATTTCAGAAACAAACATAATGGTTTCTGAAGAAATTAATGATTCAGATGGCAGATTTATTTTATTGAAAATCAAATTGATTGATGACAAAATATATACCACTGGAAATCTTTACATACCTAATAATTCTAAATAACTTTTTGAAACTTTTCAACTAATGAACTTTCAGGAAGGTGAAGTAATTATAACAGGAAACATGAATGCAATCATAGATCCAAACAAGGACAGATTAAAAAAATTAAAGGAGGCAAACGTCCTAAAAATGTATCGTTGTACATGAAATTACTAAATTTAGTGGATTCATAGCGTGTTAAAAATCCAAATTTAAGAGATTATACATTTTACTCAGACAGGCATCAATCATATTCTAAAACTGTCATGTGTTTGATTTAAACAACATTACTGATTAATCTAGACGAGTCCAAAATAAAATCAAAGATTTATGCAGATCATAGCCCAATTGAAATAACATGGCAGCCAACAAGAAAAGGAAGAAGGAGGTGGAGATTAGAAGATAACCTTCTATTGCAAAGAGATATAGCTAAAAAATGTAAAGATTTGGAGGAATTTTAAAAAATAAATAGACCTGAAAGAATGTCCAGCACAATGATCTGGGAGACAAGCAAACCATATATGAGAGGAAAATTAATAGCAATTGCTGCCAAACAGAAGAAAGACAAGATGGAACAAAAACACAACATTGCAAATAGAATAAAAATCTTGGAGGAACAACGTAAAAAGAGACTGGATAAAAAGACAACAAAAGAAATAAAAATGCTTTGGAATCACCTAGGTCTACTTGAAACAGAAGGAATGCAAAAGAAGTTGATATTTTTGAGGCAAAGAACATTTGAACATGCAAATAAACCAGCAAGATTTCTAGCACATTGCCTGAGAAAAGAAACTGACAAAAGGAATATTACAGGGGACAAGAAGAATGGCAAGACTACCCACTCAGAAAAAGAGAAAAAGACTACCCACTCAGAAAAAGAGAAAAAGATGAGCCAGAACTACCACATCATATAGAGTAGACAAATATTGTTGTTAAGTGTGGATTACTGTGACCAACCCTGCTTAGCTTCCGAGATCTGATGAGATCAGGCAAGGCTGGGCCATCCAAGCCAGGGAATAAATTGTTATTTTATCATTTATATTGCAAGCTGCTCAGATCAGAGTCAGTCTTAGCCCATGGGCAACTGCCCCACCCCAGGCCCCGCACTGGGTCCCAAATCATCCACACTTCTGCTGCTCCAATGGGGGACAGGAAGAAGAGGAGCTGGATCTCACTCCTATTGATGCCTACTGTGTCTGGGGCTTGGGCCACTAGTTTGTAGTGGCAGCAACTAAGACAGATCCACTCGCTGTTTGGCCCTCACTGGGAGTGGCTCAATAGGCTGGTGGCCGTATTTCAAGGGCCCTATCTTGGGTTTCTGCCCAGGTCCTCTGAATTACTTAGTTCGCCCTCTACTCAGACATAGGCAGAGAGAGAGCAGAAAAATCAGGATATTAAATTAACCCCAGAATACATAGATGAGGTGGTGGAGTGGCATGTACTCAATAGAGTACTGTACAAAATAAATGAAACCATTCTGCAAATAAAGCACATTTGCATGTACTGCAACTTGGGGTCATATGCCAGTCCTCTATGGTGTCACTAGCCAGCTGCTGAGATCTCCCCTCTTCCAAATATTCATTTTCTTTATTATATTTTTATCTCAATTTGCAGCCAAAATTCGGCTCGCAAAGTGACTTCCAGGAATAAAACACATATAATTTAAGAAATACAAATGACAGGGAAAATCCAGTGAAATTGGCCTTCCTTTTTTGTTCTTCCTTGGATGGCAGCTGGATTTTATAAAATAATTTGCACATGCTTTTCAGACCCAGTATTAAGGACAGGCAACTTAATTTTTAACAGATTCTTTGGTAATATACTGCCCTCATAGGTTTCAAAAGGGCACATCTCATCTGCTTCCTAGTGGGTAGACCCCCTTGTCTCCCACTCCGAATCTTTTATTTTATCCCAAAATTTGGCCCTGGCTGGACTGTAGTACTTTCTGTGTTTGGGGGCCATGTGGTTTTCTTCCTGGCATGATTGCAGCATATGGATTTACCTACCAAATTCCTTAGATCTTCAAGATTATCTCCAGGAACTTCTGTGGCTGTGCCACTCGTGGACGTGTCTGTAACGGAAGAAGGAGGAAAACAGGAGCATGGTATGCTGGTCAGCAAGTGTTCATTTTAAAAAGGCTGTATTTTGGAGCGGGCCCTTTGGCCCTTCCATAATTATGGCCAACACAGGATTCCCAAGCACAAGGTTCTTTAACCCCTTCTTCCCCAGTGCGATCAACGGCTGAGATTTGGGCAGACCTTTTCTCCTGTTAAGCTCTTCTGGGCCTCCTTTTTTGCACAGGCCAACGAGCAGCTTATGTGTATAAGATGAAATCTGATGGCCTATTTTGATGATATCTGTGAGAAGTAGTTGGCCTTGTTGCATCTCACTCTGCATGGGAGATAAAGGCTGAGTATCTTAATAAGAGAACCAGTGTGTTGTAGCCATTAAGAGCAGCAGACTCTAATCTGGAGAACTGGGTTTGATTTCCTGCTGTTCAACATGAAGACGGCTGGGTGACTTTGGGCCAGTCACAGTTCTCTCAGAACTCTCCTAGCCCTACCAACCTCACAAGGTTCCTGTTGTGGGGAGAGGCTGTCATTTTAAGCCTCTTTGAGAATCCTTTTGGCAGAGAAAAGAAGGGCATAAAACCCAGAAAAGAGAGAGAGAGAGAGAGAGAGAGAGGGATGTGAAGGGTGTGTTGTTCTTTGCAACTCATATAAGAACATATGAAGAGCCCTGCTGGATCAGACCCAAGAGTCCATCCAGACCAGCATCGTGTCTCCCATGGTGGCCAACCACTTCCTCTGGAGGGCCAACAACAGGACATAGTGGCCAAGGCCTTCCCTGATATTGCCCTCTGGCACTAGTTTTCAGAGGTTGACTACCTCTGAATGTTGAGGTTCCTTTTAGTCACCAAGATTAGTAGCCACTGATAGATTTCCACAACCCTGTCTAATCCTCTTTTAAGCTACTTAAGGCAGCATCCATCTTCTCACCTGTAATCTCTGGAAAAATCTCATGCAGAGAGATAAAAGGCCATTGGTTGACAAAGGTCCACCTACCTACACTTCATATCTAATGAACTGATCGTGGCTGGAATTGCTCACACAGCTTGTTTGGCAACCTGTTGCGCCCCATATGTGCCCTGTGTGTCTCGGTGCACCCATTTGTTCTGACAGAAAGGGCAAAACCTGTTTTTCACTACAGTTATTACTCCCCCACACTCCAGAGACTGAAATACCTAGCAGGGCATTTCCCAAAAAAGCGAGTCCATCTCTCAGAGCATCGTGTAGACCTGTGGTCTCCAAACTTTCTCAGCTTGTGTGCACCTTTGGCATTATGGCGTGATGGGCACAGCCACAAAATGGCTGCTTGAAGCTTACCTTCAGTTACACAGTGCAGATCCATATGTTGTGGCCAAAGCAACATTTTTTAAAAAATCTGCACCACAAATCAAATCACCAGGGGCCAATCAGAAGTCAAACTGGGCAGAAACCCCACCGATCACCACCTACTTTGTAAAGACACTTGGTGGATATCAGGAAAGTATTGGTGGGTGTTGTGGCACTCCCAGGCACCTTGTGTTGTAGGAAAAACTGGAAGGCAACTGCCAGAGCCAGGATCTGCTCAGCAAGGGCATTTAAATCAAGAACCTCCCCCCCCCCAAGAGAGATTCATCCTTTCCCCCCTGAATTTTGGATGGCAGGCTTGGTACAATGGCTATGGAAAAGGAAGCCCAAATGCAGCCTCTTTCACATCCAGACAATTCACAGTGCGAATGAGATTCAGAGGAGGTGTAAAAATCCCCTTCCTATCTTAAAGCCGTGGCACAGTGAAGCTCAAGATTTGCACACAGCCAGTCCCAAGTATTATGCCTGCCCTCTCTTCCTTCTTGCATTTAATTATTTCCTTGCTACATTAATAATAAACACAATGCTTAATAAGGAGAAGACTTTTAGTGCCATCAAGGCTCACAAGGGTTTATTCGAGCGGTAGTTTTTTGCAGATTAAAGCCCTGTGGAATAAAATCTTGCCAGTTTTCAAGCTGCAACAAGACTCCCGTGCGGGCCTTTTGCTAACCTTGTAGAATTATAATTCAGGGTGTGTTTGTGGCTCGGCAGCAGCCAGAGTTTTTTTTTTTCAAACTGACAGTGCTGCGAACTGTTCCTTGCCTGTGCTGTAAAACTAAGGAGGGCCATTTGTAGCACCAGTCCTCATAGACACGGAGGTCAGTTCCAACGATGTGCGAGCAGGAAAGAAAATGTAGTAGTCGCAGGTTTATTTGCACCCGCTGTGGCAACACAACACAATGCACAGCTCTTGAGGGAACAATGGAATTTCCAGCAAAAAAAAAGTTGTGTGGTTTCATGTAATTTGTCAGAACAAAATACCTTGTGCTATCCTTTGCACACTTGGAAAAAATAAGGAGATATAATCACTTTCGCTCAGTGCCAGCGGAAAGCAAGGGATTATTTCATTGCTTGGGCTTGTGCAAAGATGGTGACTTATGTGGAAACCTTCCGTGGGATCCAACCAGGGTGACATTTTTAATCTCAGGATTAAAGGTTAACACCGATTGAGACATGATTTATGTGTCTATTTTTTTAATGTGTTCCTAGCTGTTTGTAACTGTGCTGGACTAACAAACAGATTTTAAACACCGTTAAATATGGAATAAGAAATTATTCTCGTTAAAGATAACACCAGCCCAGCATTGCAAGCCAGTGTGGTGTAGCCATTAAAGTGTTGCCCACAGATCTGGGTTCAAATCCTCACTGCCCCATGAAGCTTTCTGGATGACCTTTGGATAGTCACTGTCGCTCAGTCTAACCCGCCTCATAGAGTTGTTGTGAGAATAAAATAATGGAAGAGTGAACCAGATATACTGTCCTGAGATCCACAGTTCTCAAGGGACAAAGCTCCATTTACGTTTAATCACTTGATGAAGGAAAATAAGATTTGTGTTGTTTTGCAAGCTATAGTAGGGTTGGGTAGGTCTCTGCTTTAGGGCTTGGAGTCACTGCCAATCTGGCTCAATAACCATTGCACCACATAGTCTCTGATCCACTGACAGAAACATGGGTCCTAACCCACCCTGGCCATCCTTCACTTTTCTTTTGAGGCCTGGCCTCCACCTCTCAGTTTGATATTTGGCAACGAAGAGGGCTCAGGCGGCCTTCTGATTGTGTAACCTTACCATGTAATGCGATTCAGCTGACAGCATGAGAAAGGTGGGCGGATGCAAAGGGCGAGGCAGAGACAGCTGACCTGTGGCAATGACTAGACTCCCCACCCACGCCAGACTCCTACCCTGCTCCAGTTAAGAGAATGGCACAGAGAGCAACATTAGATGATTAAATCGTATTTCACGGACTGAGTAAACTTTTGATCAGCATGATAACCTTTGCAATACTTTGTGAGCAAAAATCTCTACGTAGGGTTGCCAGGTTCCTCCCAGCCACCTTCAGGGGTGGGGGTGGGGGGTAGGGTTGCCAATTCCAGGCTGGAAAAATCCTGGAGATTTGGGGGTGGAGTGTAGGGAGGACAGAGATCTCAGAGGGGCTCAATAGAGCCCACCCTCCAAAGCAGCCGTTTTCTCCAAGGGGAACTGATCTCTGTAGCCTGGAGATGAGCTATAATTCCAGGGGATCTCCAGGTCTCATCTGAAGGTTGGCATCCCTACCTTCCCAATGCTCATAACAAGGATCAGGAGTTGACACCTTCCCCCCCACCCCCCATTCACTTTGCTATAAATGTCCCTGTAATGAGAGCCAGAATGGTGTAAATGGTATAAGTCAGGGGTCTGCAACCTGTGGCTCTCCAGATGTTCATGGACTACAAATCCCATCAGTCCCTGCCAGCATGGAAGCTTGATGGGTGACATTGGACCAGTGACATACTCTCAGCCCTGACCCTTGCTAATATTCAGATGGGAGACCTGCAAGGAAAACTGGGGGTGTGGAGCCGGGCAGACTACCCCCTAACATCTCTTGCTTTGAAAACCCTACGGCCAATTGGCCATGCTGGCAGGGGCTGATGGGAATTGTAGTCCATGAACATCTGGAGTGCCAAAGGTTCGCCCCCACGGCCCTACGGGATTGCGATAAGTCAGCTGTGACTTGACTGCAAAAATAAATCATGATTTATAAGCCGGAAGGACGATGGTTCGTTCTTGTCAGCGTTCCAAAACAGTCCGCAGCATTTGCACTGTGTGAAATTACTGGCTGGGAGACCAGGGACTGACTGGGTGTGAAATTACTGCGCTGACCAACATGCTTACTAGAGACAAGAAGCAGAGCTGTTCTATTTACCTTTCAGAGATTTGCTTTCTGGAGACTCCCAGGAAGGGAGTTGGATTTTGAAGAATGGCAGCGTGGTTATAACGTAAGACTAAGCTCTGGAAGTCTTGGGTTCAGTTCCATACTCTGCCATGAAGCTCATCAGTCAGCCTTGAGCCTGTCTATCTCACCTACCTCTTAGAGTTGTTGTGATGGTAAAATGTAGGAGAGCAGAATGACGTATGCCTCTCTGAGTTCATTGGAGGAAGGGTAGGATGAAAATGTACTAGTTAAGTTGGTCTTCAGCATCCAAAGAGCATGAGATGTCCTTACATTCTCCTCAAGCAATAGGGGAAGAGAATGGCCTCTAAAATGGGAACTAGTCAATATGTGGCCTCTCCTTTCCAGCCTGACAAGTCAATAGGAGTATAGTGTCTAGATTGAGGGATGTAATTGTACCTCTCTATTCTGCATTGGTTAAACCTCACTTAGAACATTGTGTACAGTTCTGGAGGGATATTGACAAGCTGGAACGGGTCCAGAGGAGGGCAACCATGGTTAAACGTCTAGAATCCATGCCTCAGAAGGAGAGACTTAGGGAGCTGGCCAGTGGTGGGATCCAAAAATTTTAGTAACAGGTTCCCATGGTGGTGGGATTCAAACTGTGGCGTAGCGCCAATGGGGCTAGGCGGGGCACGACGGGGGTGTGGCCGGGCATTCCGGGGGCGGGCATTCCTGGGCAGGGCTGTGGCAAGGACGCAGCCACTGCGTCAGTCCTTGGGCGGGAAACGAATGCACGCAGGCGCAGGCTGCCACGCACACCGGTGCACCTCCTGCTAGACTGCTTCAAGTTCTGCGTGCTACTGCTGAGAGGAGGGGAGTAACTAAAGCAAAAATCACGTGGCAAAATCACCAATTAGTAACCCCCTCTCGGCACACACAAATAATTAGTAACCTACTCTCAGGAACCTGTGAGAACCTGCTGGATCCCACCTCTGGATATTGACAAGTTGGAACTGGTCCAGAGGAGGGCAACCATGGTTAAAGGTCTAGAATCCATGCCTCAGAAGGAGAGACTTAGGGAGCTGGCTATGTTTAGTTTCGTGAAGAGAAGATTAAGAGATGACATGATAGCCATGTTTGGATATTTGAAGAGATGTCATATTGGTGAGGGAGCAAGCTTGTATTCTGCGACTCCAGAGACTAGGGCCAGGAGTAATGGTTTCAAGGTGAAAGAAAAGAGACTTCACCTAAACATCAGGAAAAGCTTCCTGACTGACAATAACGGCTGTTCAGTAAAGGTAGACAGTTGAATGCACTACTTCGGAGTGTGTTGGAGTCTCCTTCTTTCAAGATGGCCATCTGTCAGGAGTGCTTTGATTGTGTGTTCCTGCATTGCAGGGGGTTGGACTTGATGGCCCTTGGGGTCTCTTCCAACTCTATGATTCTGTTCTCTGGAGGGACTTAGAACAGAATCATAGAGTTGGAAGAGACCCAAGCTATGGGAACTACACAGCATGTCTGTCTCTGTAGATCCCCCCCCCCCCCAAAAAAAAAAAATCTTGAAACCAGAGCATCTTTTGGGAGACTTACACCCGAGCTGAAAGAAAGTGTCATGGGAAAAGTATGCAGACTTTTGAAAAAGGAGACTGCATTTAAGTACTTCCACCTTTGGGCCAACCTCCCTCAAATGTTAGGCCTTGTTGACAATTATTCAGTGACTTGCCATCAATGTACTTGGTACAGTGAGGAAAACAAAAAATGTTTTAATACAGGAAGAGCCCTGCTGGATCAAAACAAACATCTACAGAGATCAGTGCAGTATAATGGTTATAGCAAGCATCCTCAATGCTTTTGGGTCAAGAGGCACTTTTGGAATTGTGACACATTGAGGGGGGTGCAGACACAAAATGTCTGCCACAGGAGACAGAGGCTCCTTCCACACATGCAGAATAATGCACTTTCAAACTGCTTTCAGTGCTCTTTGAAGCTGTGCAGAATAGCAAAATCCACTCACAAACAGTTGTGAAAATGGTTTGAAAACGCATTATTCTGCGTGTGCAGAAGGGGTGGCTGCTGCAGCTTCCCCTCAGCCACACAGTAAAGATCGTTGTGTTGTGGTGGCAGCTGCTGCCGAAGCAATGTTTTAGAAAATCTGCACAGCCAATCAAATCTCCAATGGCCAACCAGAAGCCAGGTAGGCCAAAAGCCCCACCTGGTTCCACCTGCTTTCTGAAAACTTTTGGCAGGTGCCAGGAAAGGTGTCAGTGAGCATCACGGTGCCAGGGGTGCAGATGGGGACCCGGTTTAGAGCACTGTATCTGAGAGATTCGTGTTCACACATCACCAATCTATCATGAAGATCAGTAGATGACCATGGGCCAGTCTCTTTCAACCTAATTTGGGGCTATTGGGAGGGTAAAATTGGGTGGGAAAAGCTATGTACTAAGCTTCCGGGAAGAAGACCGAGTGAAAATATAATAGATAGGCCTCTTTCAGTCACTCTTGTCATTAACAAGTAGCCATCAGCCAGTTGGTCCAATAAGCTCACAAAAACTCCTCTTGGTCCAATAAGCTCAGAAAAACTCCTCTAACACCGCACTCCTGGTGTTAGAAATATACTGCCTCTGACCATGGAGGCTTTGAAAGTCACCTTGGCTAATAGGACAGACCTATGGTTTCAATCTTACAAGTCAAACATGGAGGTAACAACCCTGTCTCTTGTTTGCCATTCACCTCTCAGCATCAAGAGATAGAACAAGGTGGCTCCAATTAGCTATCCTGTTTACCAGCTATTGATAGACCATGACTTTGTCTAGTCCAGGGGTCTAGCCCATAACCCATCTCCTCCCCTTCCCACCAGGTCCATACACTGACTTGTTTGGTTGTGGTGGAGGAAGGCGGCCGCCTGGCACCAGGTTACATTGTCCATATATGCCTCTGCAACTTACCCCTGTGCTTCCCAGGGTAGTGTTAAAGAAGATGTTAGAAAGAGCTAGGGGCCATGCTGGCAGGGGCTGATGGGAATTGTAGTCCATAACATCTGGAGTGCCAAAGGTTCACCACCACGGAGCTAGGCTGACCATCTGAGTGGTCAAACACACCCTTCCTACTGAGCCAAAGAGGTACACGAGAAATAAAAACCTCTCCCAGATCAAAACACTTGCTTTATTTAACAAGATACCTGTTGCTGAATCTGAAAGCAAAATATCAAACAGAAGGATAAAATACCAAGCAATGTCGCTGCTGGGCCAGCTCTGTGAAAGGGCATTTGTGGCACCTTTGGGAATATTTGATTGCAACTGAATGCCACTGATGTCCTTTAGGGCCCAGAGTCAAAAGACCAGCTGTCCACCCTTCTGCCTGAGAGCAAAGCAACCGATTCCCCTTCTGACCAAACAGGATGCAGAAAGAAGTGTCCAAGATAAATCAATTAATTGGGAAGCTCCTAGTTCAGTGATGGCGAACCTATGGCACGGGTCCAGAGGTGGCACTCAGAACCCTCTCTGTGGGCATGTGCAAACAGACACCCCTCCCCCCACACACACACCTTGGCTGGCCTGGGTCACTGGGCTCGATTATTAGCATCAAACCTAAGACCTAGTTTTGGGCAAGCAGTGTAGGTAACCCTGTTAAACCCCACTGATTTTCATGTGAACTAAAACTCGATCCTTTACCTGGGAGTAAGCTCAGTTGCTGGCAATGGGGCTTGCTTCTGAGTAAACCCTCCTAGGGTCATGATTGACCCGTTGGAAGAGTTGCACGGTTGCTTCAAAGCAAAGCCACCGACAACCACCAAGCTTACTCCCGAGTAACGCACGCCTTGAAGCCAACCTTTTCTAAACTGAAACCTCAGTATTCAGGTTAAGTTGCCGTGTTGGCACTTCGCAATAAATAAGTGGGTTTTGGGTTGTAGTTTGGGCACTCGGTCTCGAAAAGGTTCACTATCACTGCCCTAGATCAAATCCTGCTTTTGTCACTCAGTGGACTCGTCTTTTCATAGTGATACTCTTGGAAATAGCAGATTTGATAGCTGTTAGGACAGTGAAACAGGGACCCTCACAGGTTCAGTCAGGGTGTCTGCACAGCAGAGCTGCTATCTAGAGATGCAGAAAAATATTACTGTGTAATTAAAATTAAAAATCACCCTTTACACCCCAAAAAAGCAGCTTGAGCATGCCTAGGAGATATAAAATGTAGGCAGGAGTTAGTTGGGAGGAGGAAAATAGAAGGATAACTGGTCTGGGGTAACTGGTCTGTTTGAGCTCCTGAGAGCTTACAGCAGGGGTGTCCAACACTGGTGCCCCAGATGTTCATAGACTATGATTCCCATCAGCCCCAATTGGCCATGCTGGCAGGAACTGATGGGAATTGTAGTCCATGACCATCTGGGGCACCAGAGTTGGATACCCCTGGCTTACAGGAAGGGGAGATTTGGGCTGAGGAGAAATCTTCCGATATTCTTCTTAGGGCCCCCAACTCGCTCAGATAACACTGCTTTACAGAGCTCGATCTTGTCAGACCCTGGAAGCTGAGCAGGGTTAACCCTGGTTACTATTTGTGTGGGAGACCACCAAGTCCAGGGTCGCTACGCAGAGGCAAGCCTTGGCGAACCATTTCTGAATATCTCTCGCTTTGCCCGTAAGGTTCCCATAAGTCAGCTTTGACTGATGGCGAAACACGCACACGTATACAACAGAGCGTTTAACTAAAGCTTTGAACATGGGATAATACGATTAAAATTTCTTCTCATTACCATAAGCAAGTTGAGTCATCTCTGTGTTTGCTCCATCACCAGGAGGATAATGATAGCTCGCAAAGATGGGAGGCGGCTGCAAAGTCGGGAATGCAAAGATGCCTTCGGAGGTGGCAGGCATCACCTGTCCTCCTACTTGGGGTTTGTGCCAGAGAGTAATTCCGGAACGAGTGTGTCATTTTCTGTCCTGACCCCATTTACGTGCAGTGCTCATTGCTGTGCCCCAATTTCCCTCTTGGGGAGGCTTTTAAAGACTGCCTTCATTTTTGTAAGCCCGCACAAGGACGCATTGAAGGCCTCAGAAATTCCCCTTTTCCCCACTCGGGTTCTGTAGAAGTTAACTTTCTGTGCGTGGGCTGGGTTGATTACATTTTGGAGCCTGGTTTTCAGACAACACCTATCTTCCAGAGCCGCTTGTCGTAATGATGATTAGAGGTTTTAAAAAAGGTGGTTTAAGGCACTGCACGAAAATGACACAGTCTTGTTCTCAGACTCCGCACCAGTCGGAACAGGAAAAAACGCGCTGTACGCCCGCTGCCACCCAAATTTAATGTGTGAAAAAGTGCAAATTAAATAGCACATACACCTCATGCCATCTACTAAGTCAGCGGTTCTCAACCTGGGGGTCGGGACCCCTTTGGGGGTCGAACGACCCTTTTGCAGGGGTCGCCTAAGACTCTCTGCATCAGTGTTCTCCATCTGTAAAATGGATAAATGTTAGGGTTGGGGGTCACCACAACATGAGGAACTGTATTAAAGGGTCGCGGCACTAGGAAGGTTGAGAACCACTGTAATAAGTGTGAAGAGAATATAAAACACAAGAAACATGAACATATAAATCTAACTGCAGTATCTCCTATTAGTGCAATTATCTATATATAATGTCCTATGAATAGTCCCATATGTGAATCATCATAAGAACATAAGAACTAGCCTGCTGGATCAGAGTCCAGAGTCCATCTAGTCCAGAGTCCATCTAGTCCAACATTCTGCTACTCGCAGTGGCCCACCAGGTGCCTTGGGGAGCTCACGTGCAGGATGTGAAAGCAATGGCCTTCTGCTGCTGCTGCACCCGAGCACCTGGTCCGCTAAGGCATTTGCAATCTGAGGTCAAGGAGGATCAAGATTGGGAGCCATAGATCGACTTCTCCTCCATAAATCTGTCCAAGCCCTTTTTAAAGCTATCCAGGTTAGTGGCCATCACCCCCTCCTGTGGCAGCATATTCCAAACACCCATCACACGTTGCGGGAAGAAGTGATTCCTTTTATTAGTCCTAATTCTTCCCCCCCAGCATTTTCAACGAATGCCCCCTGGTTCTAGTATTGTGAGAAAGAGAGAAAAATGTCTCTCTGTCAACATTTTCTACCCCATGCATAACTATATAGACTTCAATCATATCCCCCCTCATCAATGTCCTATGAATAGTCCCATACGTGAATCGTCATTATCAAGGAATTGCAGTTGTCATATCTCTATATATAATGTTGAAAACATCAGTAAACTTGCTCCAAAAATGATGTGAAACACATTAAAGTTTGGTGGCAGCAGGCGTGCAGTGCTTTTTCCCCCCGTTCTGATTTTGTTATGTTGCACCCGATTCTCTTCTTGTTCTCCACGCCAAATACAAAAAAAAAAAAAAAAAAAAACCCACCAAGGAATTGGGCAGTTGGATTGATGAAGCCAGAACTGAAAAGGGAATGATTAGCATGGTTGGATCCCCGACTGGGATTGACTGACCTCACTAGGATGAACATACTGCTCCCCCTTAACATGGGAATGCCAGCTCCTTGGTCAGGTATACACTTGGACACACTTCAGAGCCATTGAAACAGAGCCCTCTCAGGTTCCCCAAGACAAATTCTGTGCAACTTACCTTCACTCATCCTTCCCCTTCTGTCCCTTGTCGCCTTGCAATCCTCCCTTGGGCTCCCGAAGTACCTTCAGTGCAAATGTTACTTTGCATGCCTGTTAATATAGGTAACTGTCAAAACATGTGATGGGAGGGAGCCTGGCTTAGGAGTTCTCCAATCGCAGAGTGCTGCATGGGTGGCCTGTTGCAACCCTCAGGAAAAGCAACCTGCCATTCCAGAAGCCAAGCTACCTGCTACACCTGTGATTACTGCTGCCTGGAACAAAGTGTGCCTTCTCCACTGGTTGCCAGCAGGGGGAGCCCACCCCCACCCTCCCATAGTTGAAACAGGATTGGTGTTTAAGCTGAGATTTTGAGTCCAGAATGGGACCCCTAGGCACATAGGGTTACTAACTCTGTGTATTCCTGGAGATTTGGGCAGTAGTCCCTAGAGAGGCTGGGGTTTGGGAAGGGAAGGGACCCCAGTGGGATATAACGCCACAGAGTCCACCTTCCAAAACAATCATTTTCTGCAGGGGAATACATTTTAGTAATCCGGAGATCAGTTGTAACACCATGAGATCTTTAGTCCCTACTTGGAAGTTGGCTACTCTTGTGTGCAGTGCGAGGGCTTTTAATTTTTTTCCCATGCTTACTTCTTGTAATAGGCACCCATTCTTGCACAAAGACATCATGACATCATCGTTATCAAGATGAAGAATATTGCACTGGCCACTGGCCTTCACAATAATTACACAACACATTAAAACTATAACTCAGTGTTTGCATATATATAAAAAGGGATACGGTAAAATTAGAACCTTGCTGTTTTGTTTGGTCTCTGATCTTTTTGGCTGCCTTGTGCAAATAGCAGTATTCTTTCAGAAACATAGTGATCAGTATCAGACAACAATTTTAAAAATCAGTTTATCATGAGTGGACAAATCTGGCCTATTAGAAGAAGAGTTTGGATTTATATCCCCCCTTTGTCTCCTGCAGGAGACTCAAAGGGGCTTACAATCTCCTTGCCCTTCCCCCCTCACAACAAACACCCTGTGAGGTAGGTGGGCCTGAGAGAGCTCCGAGAAGCTGTGACTAGCCCAAGGTCACCCAGCTGGCGTTTGTGGGAGTGCACAGGCTAATCTGAATTCCCCAGATAAGCCTCCACAACTCAGGCGGCAGAGCTGGGAATCAAACCCAGTTCCTCCAGATTAGATACACGAGCTCTTAACCTCCTACGCCACTGCTGCTCCTGGCAATAACCTATTGATGTACTCGCTCCTTGGACCACTGTAAAGGTGGCAAACAAGCACATAGAGCTATAAATCTCCAACCACCCCAGCTCCACAAATACGAAGACATTGAGAGGCAGGGATGTGTACAAAGCTATCAGTTCGCATTGCTAATGGCATAGGATGAAATCTCAAATAGGTGAAAGCCATCCTTGCTGCTTGAATTAAGGTCACTCAATACAAGGTTCTGGTATGATTCCTTTAAAAAATTGAACCCAGGGGGGCTACTTTGGATTGTTTAATTAAGTCACAATCTATTATTATTATTATTATTATTATTATTATTTATTATATTTATAAACCGCCCTCCCCCGAAGGGCTATCACAGCATCATTTTGGAAGTTCCAGTCACCGTGGCTGCAATCTTTGAGGTAATTTCCTCAGCCCTAGGAAGCAGCAGTGGCGTAGGAGGTTAAGAGCTTGTGTATCTAATCTGGAGGAACCGGGTTTGATTCTCAGCTCTGCCGCCTGAGCTGTGGAGGCTTATCTGGGGAATTCAGATTAGCCTGTACACTCCCACACACGCCAGCTGGCTGACCTTGGGCTAGTCACAGTTCTTCGGAGCTCTCTCAGCCCCACCTACCTCACAGGGTGTTTGTTGTGAGCGGGGAAGGGCAAGGAGATTGTAAGCCCCTTCGAGTCTCCTACGAGAGAAAGGGGGATATAAATCCAAACTCCTCTTCCTCTTCCTCCTCTTCTTCTTCATTAAGTCACAATCTATCACAGCATCATTTTGGAAGTTCCAGTGACGGTGGCTGCGATCTTTGAGGTAATTTCCTCAGCCCTAGATGCCATCAAAGTCTTCAGGAGCGACCAGCTCTGCTGGGCAAGAGAGTCTTGTTTGTTCGCTTCATTTCCCAACCAGTGTTTTAAAAGTATCGCATTAATGCGGGCCCTTATTGACGGCAGCCCCAGTTCTGCCCTCATTAGAGCTGCAGGTGACCCTCTTGGGAATGCGAGAATCCTCCTCGTACACGGATTCTGCAATCTTTCCAAGCTCCGCAACACTTGGTTACTCCACCCTCATATTTCAGCGTCATATAGCATAGATGGAATTACTCTGCTGACAAACAGTTTAATTGTTGCGTCTACTTGGCAACCTCCCTTTGTGTAAAAAAAAAAATGTTATTATCGTTCCCATGTTTTTTTAGACTCTAACAGAGGCCAGGTGAGACTTCCAGGAGAGAGTTTCACTAAAAGTTACTCCCAAATATTTATAGAAGCTACATGGTTCAGTAGGGGTGCCCAAGATACTCCAAGCAGATTTCCTTGACTGTCACCTAAATACCATTTCTTCAGTTTTGGAATAAATTATATTTAACCCCTTCCTTACAGTACAGACCTAAGGTATTAAATCTTTTGAGACCTTTTATAGATTTTTGAAATCAGCACCATATCGTCAGCATACAGTAGTATGAGTACCTGTCACAGACAGGCCCTCAGGAACCAAGGATAGTCCGCACACAGGTCTCAGCAGGTTCAGACATTTAATGTGCACAGCGCATGGAATCCACAAGAAACAGTAACCTGCAAACCAAAACACAACGTGGCTGCCACAAACTAGCTCAGCTGCAGCCTCTCTTTTATAGCCAGCCTCCCATTCCCTTGTGAAATAACTTCTTGCAGCTGGGTTACTCTAGTCCAGTGGTTCTCAACCTTCCTAATGCCGTGACCCTTTAATACAGTTCCTTGTGTTGTGGTGAACCCCAACCCTAACATTTATCCATTTTACAGATGGAGAACACTGATGCAGAGAGTCTTAGGCAGTGGTTCTCAACCTTCCTAATGCCACGATCCTTTAATACAGTTCCTTGTGTTGTGGGGACCCCCAACCCTAAAATTTATCCATTTTACAGATGGAGAACACCGATGCAGAGAGTCTTAGGCGACTCCTGTGAAAGGGTCGTGTGACCCCCCGGTTGAGAACCACTGCTCTAGTCTGACTCCTGAAAAGACTCTGCATCTATTCTAGCTCACCCCACAGCTGCTAACCTGCTGCTGCATCTCCTTTGCTGTAAGCTAGCACATAGTCTCCTCCTGTGTTGTTACTGGGGCTCGGGTGTGTATGTGAGGGAGCAATCAGGGTCCCCTCTGGCTCTATATCAAGGGGCTGAAGAGTCCCAGAGTTAAGCTCTTGCTGGGGAATCTCAGAGCTTGGACCTGGCTATGGATCCCAGCCTGAATGTTCTGCGTGAGCCTCTGGTCCTGCAGGAACTTCTGGCTGCTCAGTCCCTGCATCTATAAGTAGTGCCTGAGAGTCCGGAACCAACGCTGTCCCCTCTTCTCTATCTGAGTCTTCCTTCCAAGGGTTCCTATTCAGACCAGGCTAGGCTCTAACAGTACTTACCCAAAATGACAGCAAATCGATTCCATACCCTCCAGTTTACCCACAATATCATAGATAAAGAGGTTAAACAAAATAGGTGCCAGCACACAACCTTGCTTGATGCCTTTCCAAACTGGGATTTCACTGGTCAATGTACCAGAAGTTTCTACCTTGACCTTTACAGAGGTATTTTGATGAAGTTGCCTTATGAGGTGTATTAAATGTTGTTCAATCTTGAGGTAAGATAATTTCAACCATAACCTTTCTCTGTCTAGCAAATTGGAGGCTGATGCCAGATTCCCGGATGCTACGTACAGGGCCTTTGGAAGACCTTTCATAGCAGCAACAGCCATGTAATGCAGAGTTAGACAGTGCTCCAAAGTGGAATGCCCCTTTTGAATTCAATTTGGTATAGGCGTATAGGTGTCAAATTTGTGGCCCTCCAGATGTTATGGACTACAGTTCCCATCATCCCCTGCCAGCATTATGCTGGCAGGGGATGATGGGAATTGTAGTCCATAACATCTGGAGGGGCGCGAGTTTGACATCTATGATATTCAACCCATTCATCTAATTTAAGTTTGAGGTATTTATCGTATAATTTGTTGTTATGCTCTAGAGCAGCGATTCCCAACCAGGGTTCCATGGCACCCTGGGGTACCATGAGCACGTCCCAGGGGTACCAATGACAATGCTACCACCTGCCCCCCCACCGGAATCAAATGGATTTTGAAGGGGGGGCTGGAAGCCTCATGGGCTCCCTTTAAACAACATTGAAAAACAGCATTGTTTTATTTGCCTAAATTTGGTGTGGATTGGGGGGGGGTAGATTTAAAGGGAGCTCTCCCTTTAAACCCCCCCAATCCATGCCAAATTTAGGCAAAAAAAATGCAGCTGTCAACTCTACTTTCCCTCCCCTCCCCTCCCCCCGCTTGCCACTCCCCCCACCTACAGGCCAAAAATGGAAAAACCCTAAAAAATGTAAAAAGAAAATCAAAGGAACCTCAAGGGTACCCTGGGATATGAAGAGCGAAGTCAAGGGTGCCACAATGTTGAAAAGGTTGGGAAACACTGCTCTAGAGATCTTTGGGTCGATTGTTTTGGGGATAGTTTTTGTCACACTTTTTGTAAACTGGATAGACAATACTGGCTTTCCATCCAAGGGGTAATTTCCCAGCCTCATTTATTTGGGTAAAAACTCTCACCAATACTGGAGGCCACCAGTTAGCAAAAACCTTGACCTGTTCTGGTGGGATCAGATCTTCCCCTGATGATTTGCCTGTTGGGAGCGTAATAATCAGTGATTGAATCTCACCCTCCCAGGATAGGTCAAGGGAATTTCCCTGTTCATTACATTGGTGGAAGAGCTTCCAAAAACTTTGAAATAATAGTTAAACCATATTGTACACTGGATTGGGGGATCCACCCAATATGCGGAATCTCTAAAGCCTAAATTAATCTGGTGCCACAATTGAATTTCATTGTTCCTTTTGGCTGCACTCTCTTAATTGTTCCTGAAACAAATCAAATATTCTTTCTTTTTCCCCTTTAACAGTTCTTTGTATTGTGCTTTTGCCCTTCCCAGTTGGGATGTCAGTGATTCAGACTTCTTTTTCTGAGCTGATCTTGACTGGCTCTGTGTCGGGGCCTCTGTATTTCTACCAGATCGTTCCAGCTGATCAAATCCTGCTGTGGAGGATCTGATACCATCAATTCCTCATGACTGGTTTTGGTTGTCCTTGTGCAAGGATTTTTTTGGTGTAGCGCCACCATGTGTGTGTTAACAAATACATGCATTGGGAAAACCCCCTCAAGCCCTAATCACCTTTTCAGGTTCTGGGTTAATGAAAGGATTCTTGTAGTGCAGCATGTCAATAAAATACAGTGGAACCTCGGTTTTCATTACCTTTGGTTTTCATCGGTTTCGGTTTTCATTGATTTTTTCAGTAAAAAATTTGTCTCGGTTTTCATCGATTTGCCTCGGTTTTCATCGATTTGCAGTAAGGTGCAGGGGTTTGTGGAGAAAAATCACCCGGACAAAGCTGTTGTCTGCAACTTGTTTAATGACAATGCCTTGCCCCATTTCAGACAAATCTTAAAGAGGCATCAGAAACAGACCTCTTTGGACAGCCTTCTGGTGCGACATTGGTCCACTGGCTCTGAAGCCGGTCCTAGTGTTATTGTTTGTTACTGTTTTCAGCATTAAGCATTATGTTTATTCACCCAAAAATGTGTTTTTAGTATGTTTTTTGGAGTGCCTAGAACGGATTAATTGGATTTATATTGATTCCTGTGGAAAAGTTTGCCTCGGTTTTCATTGGTTTCGGTTTTCATTGATTCTTTTCGGACAGATTACCAACGAAAACCGAGGTTCCACTGTATTCTTTGTCAGGTTCCCTTGACTAAGAGGTTCGATCCCTTTATGTTAGGTCTTGGACCTTAAATCAATAAATGAACTCTGTATTGTTGATCAGCAGCATTTATTGGTAGACAATGAAGCACTCAGCTTGTTAAAGCCAGTTCTGCCAAACCTGGTTTTTGCTATCCCCTTTATCCAGAAGTTGACCCCCCCTCCCATTTTCCCAAAGAATGCAAGAAAGAGTTATTTCAGAGCTCAGGCACCCCAAGGTTGGTGACAGATAGAAATAAAGCCACCTGGCCTCCTGTCTCCACAGGCCAATGGAAACATCCCATTTCACATGGGACCAAAAGTGTCAGGGGTAAGCCTAGTTATCTACTCAGCGTGTGAAGCCATAAAATAAAGCTCAAGGAAAGAATGTCCCATTACAGCAGTGGTAACATATAGCAGGCTGCTTACATGTACCTTGTAGTGATTACGTTGAGGTAGGAATGCATCTCAATCAACTAGATACAATCACCGCCAATATATTTTGTAACAACTATATTGAGCTAGGATTGCATCTCAATCAATCCCTGACACTTTAAGATCATTTGTGGTGTGACTAATCCTGAGTTCACTCAAACAGCGTTTGGCCTGAGATAAGCGTCATTGTGATTGATACTTATTGCCTTTATATAGTCATGTCAGGACTCTGGAGGAGAAGAAGCAGAAACGTGAGGCTGCTGCCTCAGGATGGTACAAGTTCAGTTGCATCTATAGGGGAAAGCGACTGAGGGAAGAGAGGGAGGGAAGTTTTTATTATTCATAATAAAGATAAATAGTAACCTTTTTAAAAATGAAGCACCTCTGACGTTCATGGCTGTTTGCAGACTAGAAGGTGACTGATCCTTGCCTGGCAGATCGAATAGTCTAAAACAATATAAAGGAGGCAGCGAAAGGAAGCGAGAAAAACTGAGAAAGGAGAACAGATTTGGGTTTCTTAGGCTTAATGGTTGCTGCCTGTTAAAGGGAGCCGGCTGCTGACAAAATGGCACCCTCCTGAAATGCCTCACCAGTGCCATATGTCGATCAAGATCTGGCGCTATTATCAGTGATGGGATCCAAAAATTTTAGTAGCAGGTTCCCATGGTGGTGGGATTCAAACTGTGGCGTAGCGTCAGTGGGGCTGGGCGGGGCACGACGGGGGCGTGGCCGGGCATTCTGGGGGTGGGGCATTCCTGGGCGGGGCTGTGGCAAGGACACAGCCGCTGCGCCAGTCCTTGGGCAGGAAACGAATGCACGCAGGGGCAGGCTGCCACGCAAGCCGGTGCACCTCCTGCTAGACTGCTTCAAGTTCTGCACGCTACTGCTGAGAGGAGGGGCGTAACTAAGGCAAAAATCACGTGGCAAAATCACCAATTAGTAACCCCCTCTCGGCACACACAAATAATTAGTAACCTACTCTCAGGAACCTGTGAGAACCTGCTGGATCCCACCTCTGGCTATTATAAATGTGCAGCCAACCACCACAGGTGCCATTCTGGGGTCAAAAATCTGCAGCTAGGAAAGACCACTTGTATAGATCAGAAAATTCAAGCCACTCAACATTTGTATGGTGTTATCTTGAATGGAATAGTCTTTGTCCAAGAGTTGTCAGGTTCTCAGAACTGAATACTGTCTCCTCCTTAATGTCATACAGTGTGATTCAAATCATTTGCGTTCAGTGTACTGTAGTGGGGCACAACTTCAAGTTGTGGTTACCATGGTTTGGTTCCATGTTTTTCTTTTAAAATGCCCTGATTCAGTAGGGAAGAGGGACTAACCCCTTCCGCACATGCAGAATAATGCACTTCCAATCCACTTTCATAATTGTTTGCAAGTGCTATCCGCACAGTAAAATTCAGCTGCAAAGTGCATTGAAAGTGGATTGAAAGTCCATTATTCTGCATGTGCAGAAGGGGCCTAGTGGTTCAAGTCAAATACTTCCTGAAAATGGCAGATTCAGGGGAAGAATTGTGTAGGGGGGCTTTGTTGTTGTTGGCATGTGTGTGTGTATGGGGGGATTCCAGATGTTAAGAGCCATCTTTGAATGGCCAAGGATGTTGGAACTGCAGGAGAAAAAGTTGCCGGTGTGTTTATAGGTAACATTTAATTGAGATGGACTCTTGCACGCACAAGGACATATTTCCTTGTATACATGATCCTTTAGGGGGGAAAAAAAACTATGAATGACTCTGGATAAAAGGATGGAAGGGGAGAAGCTGCCCTCTGCCCTATTCTTTGGTTTCCACAGCTTCGTTTTGTATAATGATGGGAATCTGAGCTTCCACGGTGCTCATGCAGGGGAAGTGTACGTTCCCTGTCAAATCATACCCGATGTCCATGATGTCATCAGACTTGCAAGAGCTGGTGACTAGCATGACTTTGGGCAGCACGAGAGTGCTGTGGATCTTCGTGTCCACGCAGGACCCTGCCTCGAGGTGCGACTCCAAGCGCATCATGTCGCTACGCTCTTCCAAGGTGCGCCGCTCAGCTCTCAGGTTGTAGCCCTTGTACAAGACGACTGAGTGGAGAATGAAAACCACTTTCTTGATGGACTTGCCTGTCTGATTGGTGATCTCGGTGGTGAAGGAGATGCTGTCCCCGGGGGCAAAGATGTTCTTGCACAGAGAGATGCGTAATGTGATGGGGGAACTGTTGAAGCAGCAGAAGTTGCGGAGTCGCTTCTGCACTTCTACCACCAAAGGGTACTGGAATGAGGCAAAGGGGAAGGGAGAGAGAAGGCACAGAGTGAGGGTTTAAGAGGCAGAAGGACTTCCATCGTGCCATTGCGCCACCCAGCCTAGACCACAGAGTGTCCCAAAATCCCCATAGTCTTAGAACATGCATGCAGCACTCTTTTTGCATCCCACAACTTGTATTTCAATCAAGATATGTCTCCTGCATGAAAGAATACAATCCAAGAACAGTTAATTCACCTTTTTCATTAATCTCATGTTGGAAAAAACAGTCCTATTGTCGTTCAACAATGCTTTGCAAAGAATGGTTCATTGAATTGGATAAGCAAAATGAAAATTATTAATAAAAGTGTGGTCCATTTGGGCATGATAACAAGTCATGACGATGTAATGCTAATTTCAAACCAGTGATATTTTGGCATTAAGCAAAACTTTGCCCTTTGGAAATCATTTAATCTTTCTATATTGAGATGTATCAGGGCTGTTAAGATGGTGCTAATACCCAAATTGGTTTGCCAGCTATTGAATTCTCTGGACATCACTAGTAATCAAGGCTAGTGCCAGGCTTTTTTGTGCCCTAGGCAAGGTGAGCTACTTGTACCCCTCCCCCAATTGCTAACCAATTTTCAAAAATAAATGTCTTGAAGGAAAAATGAAAAGCACAAAACTTGAAATTGCTAAAAAAACAAAAATTGCAAGAATAAGTAATACAAAAATATTTGACTTTCTCAAATACAAAACAGTTTTAGCATCTGTGAACTGCGATGTTAAAATGTAAGTGCCTTTAATGTTTTAGTTTCAGGTGCATCAAAATCTCATTTTGCATTCCTTTTCCTTTGCAAATTTTGTCCCCAATTTCTTCAGAATGCAAAATCAAAAACACAGAACAGCACGCTATGGCCATGTAAGTATCAAGTAGAACAGAAAACACTATACTGAGGGCTATGATCAAGCAGATATTTGCACAATATAAGGTAGATGTGTACTATAATTTAACATAAAGTGCACAAATAAAAATACAAAAAGCATCAAGACAGACTGGCAAACACAATATCAAATGCAAGAATCCATCTATTACACAAATGTCTTCTAGAGACTTTAACAAACAGATGTGTGGATTCCAATAAAGTCCAAATCCAAGTCCTGTTGTCAAAACAACTAGTCTCTTTTGCAACACTGTTGAGCGTATGTACGTTTTTATACATTTGAGCTTTGAGGAACTGCATTCACCACTTGTTACTGATACTGGAAATGTGAGAAGGATCCTTAGAGCAACAGAACCGTTAGACCAGTGGTTCTCAACCTTCCAAATGCCGCGACCCTTTAATACAGTTCCTCATGTTGTGGTGACCCCCAACCCTAACATTTATCCATTTTACAGATGGAGAACACTGATGCAGTGAGTCTTAGATGACCCCTGTGAAAGGGTCGTTCAACCCCCAAAGGGGTCCCAACCCCCAGGTTGAGAACCACTGCATTATCAAGGAGTTTTTGTTGGGATATGAAGAGAAATACTCCTTGTGGTGGCATTGACTTTGGAAGTCTTTGAACTGTTGTTATAAGTTCACAGCACAGATCCTCAGCATCAGTATCTTTGTTTCCACTGTGTAATTATTTTTCCAAATTCTTGCAGGCCTTTACATCTTCAGTAGTTTTTTTGTAGATACTGTATATAAGCGGACCTTGATAAATTAGGTGATTGGGCTAAGAAATGGCAAATGCAGTTCAATGTAGCAAAATGCAAAGTGATGCACATAGGGGCAAAAAATCCAAACTTCACATACACGCTACAAGGGTCAGTGCTATCAGTCACAGACCAGGAAAGGGATTTGGGCATCTTAGTTGATAGTTCCATGGGAATGTCAACTCAATGCATGGCAGCTGTGAAAAAGGCAAACTCTATGCTGGGGATAATTAGGAAAGGAGTTGATAATAAAACTGCAAGGATTGTCATGCCCTTATATAAAGCAGTGGTGCGACCGCACTTGGAGTACTGTGTTCAGTTCTGGTCACCACATCTCAAAAAAGGATATCGAAGAGATAGAAAAAAGCGCAGGAGAAGGAAGGCAACGAGGATGATTGAAGGATTTGGAGCACCCTTCCCTATGAGGAGAGGCTGCAGCGGTTGCAGCTCTTTAGCTCTGGAGAGGAGACGTCTGAGGGGGGATATGATTGAAGTCTATAAAATTATGCATGGGGTAGAAAATGTTGACAGAGAGAAATTTTCTCTCTTTCTCACGATACTAGAACCAGGGGTCATACATTGAAAATGCTGGGGGGAAGAATTAGGACTAATAAAAGGAAACATTTCTTCACACAACGTGTGATTGGTGTTTGGAATATGCTGCCACAGGAGGTGGTGATGGCTACTAACCTGAATACCTTTAAAAAGGGCTTGGACAGATTTATGGAGGAGCAGTCGATGTATGGCTACCAATCTTGATCCTCCTTGATCTCTGATTGCAAATGCCTTAGCAGACCAGGTGCTCAGGAGCAGCAGCAGCAGAAGGCCATTGCTTTCACCTCCTGCAGGTGAGCTCCCAAAGGCATCTGGTGGGCCACTGCGAGTAGCAGAGTGCTGGACTAGATGGACTCTGGTCTGATCCAGCAGGCTAGTTCTTATGTTCTTATGTTCTTATACCATACACAAAGCCAAATAGGGAATTTTGTTGTTGCAGCTGTTGGAATTTTTCTTCAATAGATTGTATGCCCATATCTAAAACAGAATAATAAAAACCTACTCAGAATGTCAGTTTTGGGATCTTGTGACACCTCTCCTTGGGCATCATGCACAAACTGCTGTTTCTTTCCCCTTTCTCTTACATGTTCTGTTTCCAAGTCTGGTAGCATTTCTAGCTGCTTTGCAATCAGGAGCAGTTTTATTGGTCACTTGCAGTTGGCTTGTAGTTGAATTTAAATCTGCTTCCTTATTTTGTGGAGCCAACATTAGTCAGCTTCCACCCTGGGTTTGTGGCTAGTTGCGCTGCACCTCTTTAAGCATTATGAACCCCATTAAGCCCTATGGAGGGCTTTCCAGCAGCAGCAAATTGTTAACATGAGAGATTAAATGAAGCAATCCAATTTACACCAAACTATACACAGTAGTGTAGACCACAGCCTTTAATAATTTATCCAGTGGTGGGATTCAGCCAGTTCACACTGGTTCAGTAGAACCTGTAGCTAATCCCACCACTGCACCCCCCTTGGTCCCCCACGCCCCCCATGACCCACTTGAGCCAGGGGGCCCATGGCTTGCCATTGGCTGCTTCCACTTCCTCCTCGATCTCCAGGGCCACCACCGATAGAGGTAGAGTGGGGAGGGCAGCAGCCGGTTCCGGTTGAGGGGGGGGGGGCGGTAAGTTCTCCGCTCAAGAGGAACTGGTTGTTAAATTATTTGAATCCCACCACTGAATTTATCCAATTAACAATCTCAGGAATCAAGTTTCCGGCCAGTAGATATCTTGTTGGCCTGCCCCCAGCATGGAAGGAGACAACTTCACAATGAGAACTCATGCCAAGAGACTCTTGTAGGGGGTAACTAGTTCTGCAAAGGAAGGCAAGAACTTTGTGGCCTTCTACTTTAGGGATTTTGATTTCTTTTGGGAAGATTAAAAACATTTTTTCTCAGTCTGAAGTTGTGCGGTCCCACTCTGTTGTTTCTAGATGCCACTTTCTCACTGGTTGGCACACAACTCTGTCCTTCAAAATTCTCTTTGGAACTCCAGTCTGGCCTTTTTGTGGCTTCTGGAATGTTAGGAGACGCTAGCCATGGTGATGAGCACCATCAGAAGATGGAGCCTCCACCTCCCAGCCTTTCACATGCATCCATTCTCAGAAAGGAAACTCAAGAGACCTGACACTTACTTCGGATTCTACAGTGTCTTGGCTGTGCATTGCAGGTCCCCTGTTCTGCAAATATTTTTTCCTGCCTGGCCAGGACATTTCACGGGTAAGCAGAGGCCTGGTGCGAAGTAGCAGATGCTCCTAACTGACTGGTGAAGGTTGGTGCGATTCCTCGTGAGGCAGCACGGGCCGAAGTTAAACGTGTGGACACCGGGGTCCAGCCAGTTTCCTATGGGCCACAAAGAGATTCTTCTCATTTCCCCACACTTCTAGAACCCTGGCTTAAGCTGACTGTCTAGGATCCTGGTGCAAACTTGAGCTTTTACACCTTCCCAAGTGGTGAGTCGAGACAGAGGTGGTGCTTCAGCATCAGGGGTGGGGCCTAGCGTGGTGGGCATGGGCTGAATAAAAGTGGCCCCTGATGGCTTTTAGCGTATTGCAGCCTGTGTGCCTTAGAGTGCACCTTAGATAAGGGGACAACATTTCAGAACTGTCAAGATATCAGAAGCAACAGAGATCAGGCCAAGTGTCTGAGGACAGGCAAATTGTCTCCCCACCTGACTGGGGCCTGCTGATCGCTAACATGGCCTTTCAAAGATAGGAGACATTTCAAAATGTTTATTATTAAATTATTAAAATTATTAAAATTATTAAAAGTATTACAATCTTAAAATATTTATTATGATTTTACTGTGTTTGTTTTAAAATGTCGTTGCCGCCCTGAGCCCCTCAGGGAAGGGCAGGGTACAAATTTAAAAATAAATAAATAAAATGGGGACACTCTTCTGTGATGGTTCCCAGCCTTCAGATGAAGACCGATGATCTCCAGGAATTATAGCAGCTCTCCAGATGACAAAGATGAGTTCCCCTAGAACGGTGGTTCTCAACCTTCCTAATGCCGCGACCCTTTAATACAGTTCCTCATGTTGTGGTGACGCCAATGTAGGCACATAGCCCAGTTAAAAAGGATTTCCCCAATCCCTATAAGTAACCTATAAGTAAGACTATTTCCTCCCCCCATTATTTCCTTTCCTTGTAATGGGGTGTTGGCAACCATAAAGCTGTTGAACAAGAATCATGCAGGCCTTTTGCATTATACTTTTCTTTCTTTCTATTAACCAAAGATTAATAGCCTTGATGAATATCCTTTGTCCTAACTGACCCGTTGGAATTTGGGAGATATAAAATTATTTGTGTCTCGGTTCCTAAGACCATTGTTTTCCAATGTGTTTTCCAATGGTCTTAGGCGACCCCTGTGAAAGGTTGAGAACCACTGCCCTAGAGAAAATGGCTGCTTTGGAGGGTGGACTCTAGGATATTATACCAGACCGAAAACTCTCACATCCCCAAGCTCCACCCTCCCCAGACTCCACCTCCAAAATCTCCAGGAATTTCTCCATCCAGAGTTGGCAACCATCTCTTCTATAAATGCTTAAGGCATTAATTCCCACCCTATCTCGCATTACACAGCCTTGGACAGCTCTTCTTTGCGTCCTCTGTTTGCGTACGACACTCCAGTTTGCCTGATTTAAAAGCAAACTGGGCATTTGCCATGTTGGCGAAAGATGTTTTTGAGCAACACCGTGCCCCTACAGTAGGTCCCGCAGAGCTGAACGGCAGCAGTAGGCGAAGCAGCCGACTGGGCGGCATCGCACCGTTCATTCATTTTATTTATTTATTTGCATTATTCAGAGTCTGCCTTCCTCACAGGGACTCAAGGTGGATTACACACAGTGAGAATGGGACAGTCAACAAACAGCACATAAGGATTGTAGAAGTCTGGAACCAACCACTAAGAACTGAACCATAGCATAAGTATTCACACAACACATTAAACGGTACAGAAATTATATGTTCTACACTGCTGCGTATAGCTCAATTGCAGTCGGATCCTATACTATACACAGCAGTGTAGAACACAGTCCCTAATCATTATCCAAGTGAGTTTGTGAACCGTTTTGTAACATATTACCTGTGCAAAAAAGCTCTTTTGAATAATTCGATTTTGCATAGTTTATGGAAAGCCCAGGAGAGTGGGAATCTTCTGTGACCTTTTCAGGCAGGCCGTTCCATAATGTCCATGCACAGGTGTTGTATACACCTGTACACTAAAAGAAGATTCATCCCACCACACTAAATATTTTAATAACAATAATAATAGTGACAGTATTTCCCAAAGGATTAGCTGTGGTCGTTTGTAATAAAAACATGGAGTCTTCTGGGTGCTTGGAGACTTGACTTGTGGCCACATAATAAGTGTTCATGATTCCTGAATAATGAATAACACCACGTTAATGTGCTCAGGGAATCTTTGTTAATATCCTCCTCATCATAATTATAATTTTCAAGTGAGCAGAAATGTAAAGCACTGCATAATGTATGATATAAACAGTGAGACAGCCCTGCCTGTGATGTTTATAAGGCCACCTTGGAAGGCCATAACAGAGAACAGAGTCAAACCCAGGATTTCCTAATCCATATGTTATTGCCTTTTTCATTCTGCTGCATCAACTGTACCAGGCTGCCTTTGAAATGGAGACTAAATCTGGGGTCTTCTGTATGAAAATGCTGGCATTCTCTTCTCCAAAATAGAACACTGTTGAAAGAATGCATCATTTTCAAAAAATACATTATTTCACTTTCCTCCCACCCCCCAATGCAGCTCACATCACAACCACCCTCCCCAGATTTTATCACTACCACAATCTTGTGAAGTAGGTTAGGCTGAGGCTGTATGACTGGCCCAAAGTCACCCAGCAACCGTCCACGGCACAGTTGGGAATTTAAACTGGACTTCCCAGATTCATCCAGCACTCTAACCACTATAAAATATTGCCTCTCTTAATATTATTTAATAACATAAAATGCTAATCAAATGCTAAAGTACTCTAAATTCCTTTGTCCAAAAACTATTTAATGGGAGATTTTATTTTTTAAAAATCCAGTCACAATAACCAAGGCTTGGTGGTTCAAGGTATTCTAATTCTTGAGGCAACTGAAAAGATCCCTCCTTGCTCATGCTGTGGGAATTTCTCCTGAGCAGGGAGCTCTAAAGTCAACCGCGCACACAAAAGAACTGAGGCTCCTTCTGCACATGCAGAATAATGCACTTTCAAACTGCTTTCAATGCTCTTTGAAGCTGTGCAGAACAGCAAAATCCACTTGCAAACAGTTGTGAAAGAGGTTTGAAAACGCATTATTCTGCGTGTGCGGAAGGGGCCTTAGACTGTAGTATCCTGGAGTCAGGCATCTGCCCCTTTCGCTGTAAGGAGCCCAGTAAACAGAAACGATGGCCAAATCTCTGCGGTCATTAGCAGCACCCATGGTCCAACTTACTTCATGATATGAATAAACAGAGACATGAATTAATGAAGTCTCTATAATTCCGCCTAGAAGTTTCAGATCTCCCTGAAAGCCCTTGTCTCTGACATAGGGCCCACATCCAGATGGGGCCTGAAGTTCTCCCACAATCACAACTGATTTCAGACTACAGAGAACAACTCCTCTGAAGGAAATGCCAGTTCAAGTAACAAACTCTATGGTCTACCATAGATGCTAGGTAGAATCCACCCCCCAAATTTCCCCCTCTACAGGCATCACTCCCAAATTTCCAAGGAATTTCCCAACCCTATATCTTTCTTATCTGTTTGCTCTATAGTAGCTTAGGATAGGGTTGGGTGTATCTGGAGAGTTTCATTCTGTGTAAATGACCCACCGTGTATACAGGTTTTAGAGGGTATTGTAGTTTTATTATGTATATTGATGTGTATTTTATGATGTATGCTGCTCTGAGCTTGCCTTGGTGGGGAGACCAGGGTAAAAGTTGAATAAATAAATAAAATAGTCACCTTGTTGTGATCAATGTACAAATGGAACTCAGTCCATGCTTAAAGATACACTAGACACAATCATTACTTTTTGTGGAGCCAGCCTGGTGTAGTGGTTAAGAACAGTGGACTCTAACCTGGGTTTGATTCCCCTTCCTTCATATCAGTGGTAGACTCTTATCTGGTGAACTGGATTTGTTTCCACGCTACTCCACATGAAGCCTGCTGGGTGACCTTGGGCTAGTCATGGTTCTCTCAGAACTCTCTCAGCCCCACCTACTTGACAAGGTGTCTATTATGGGGACAGGAAGCCACTTTGGGACTCCTTACAGGAGAGAAAGGTGGGGTATAAATCCAAATTCAGCTCAGGTGGGTGAGTGAGTGGGTCATCCGGAGTTGCTCCACCTGCTTCCACTTAGCCATAACACTCCACACCAAATGGATTCCTCCACTCTCACCTTCGATATGGAACGTTTTCTTCCTGTGGACGTAATCGGCCCGGTTGATGTAGCTGGAGGCCTGGCTGTAATCCTTGTTGCCGTCAGATTCTTCCATCCACTCCAGATAACCTCTTCCAATCAGCTGAACGTCCAGCAGGGGATTGATCAGGGTGCTGTGGAGGCTCAGAATCACCTGTCCATCCACCTCAGAGCCGGCCAAGTAGACATCCCTTGGCACCACCAGCTCAATGGACTTCACCACTGTCATGGATGGGCCAAGAGGTAGGGGCTGAGACCTGTTTCAACCTAGAATCCCTTACAGGGTTGATGTTGGTGTGTGCTTTTGGTGATGTCAGAAGATTTGTGACATCACAGTGTATGTGTTTCAAAAATAGCATAGGGTCAGCAGGGTCAGGATCTTGGGTACCCATCATGCCACTACAGAAATAAATAAATGGAAGGGAAGTATCTGGACCAGTACAGCTTGAGAATGGAGAACCCTGTTCCAGAAAATGCAAAGCCAAGCCATCCTATCATTTAGTCAGCAGTTTAAAAACTGTAAGCAATGAGAATTTCAATTAATTGTATCAGTTAAATAATTAAGATAAACCTGCTTACAGGAGCACTTATGCATGACGGGGGCTATGTGCAATGCCTCTACAGCAGGGGTGTCAAACTCGCGGCCCTCCAGGTGTTCATGAACTACAGTTCCCATCAGTTTCTCCCAACATGAGCATTGGCTATACTGGCAAGGGCTGATGGGAATGGTAGTTCATGAACATCTGGAGGGCCACGAGTTTGACACCTGTGCTCTACAGGATTTACTGCTTGGGCTCACCCTCCTTCCTGTGCAAGGCAAGAACTTTTGTAACGGATCATCCCCAGTATGGGAAGGCAACTCTTGACTGGGTCTGATGGGATCATTCAAGGCAGAGAAGTAGCAAGAGATTGCCTGGTGTCTCTCTGCATGATTTTTCCACAAAGCTAGCCTTCCCAGTCAGGACCTGTGAATCAGGCTGAGTTGACTCTTGTGTTTTTTGTATTTGTTTTAATCTAAATTTTAAAGAGGATTGAAGGGGGAAAAATGTGTTCCCACTCGGAAAATATGAGAAACGTTCCATTAGATTCAGGTCACTCTTTGTGTGGTGAGCTTTCTCAGATATCTGACATGGTGCCATAAGATCCAGCTGGGATCAGGAACTTCTGAGAATGTCAGAAGTTGTCCTTCTAGACAACAGCAAAAGTCCACCTAGGTCTGCATCCAGTTTCCAATAATGACCCACTCAATCAGGGAATTAAAACAGCTGCTGTTTCATGCCTGTAATTATATTGCCTCTGAACATGGAGTCTCCACATAGCTATTATTTTGTCTAATTGCTGTCAGTTGCTCTCTTCTCCATGAAGGAGTACACCTTCTAAGAATATTTGTTCACTTGCCTCTTCCCCAAGGGGAACTCATAGCAGCTTACATCATTCTCCTATGTTTCATTCTCACAACAATCCTGTGAGGTAGGTTAGGCTGGGAATGCATATCTGGCTCAGGGGGACCCAGTAACCTTCCTTGGCAAGTTGGGGATTCAAACTGGGGTCTTCTCAGATCATAGTCCAACACTGATGCTATGCTGTACTGGCAGTCAGTGATTTCCGTCCATGAGATTATTCTTTTTCTTTTTTGACCATTGGTTTTTAATTGATGTTGTTTTTGCTGATTTTGTTGCTTTAATTATGGGTGTTTTTAAGGTGGTTCCCAGTTTTACGGTCAGATTTAATTGTTGCTGTTTTACCGTTGTCTATTTTACTCATATTCAATTCCGTTTTTATTGTTGTAGTTTAACCAATTGTTATCTTTTATTTACCCCAAGCCCTCAATTAAGACAATGTTCTGTATTTTTCTAAAAAATATCTGACATACCACTAATTTGAACAAAAATCTAAGACAATGTCTTTTTCTTGGATGATATATTCAGGGGAGAGAAATCTAGTCTACTTTTTCAGGTAAAATATAGTATTTGATGTTGTCATTTTACACTATTGAGTGTTTAAAAAAATCAGAAAGGATAACAATCTTACAAATAAATGAAATGATGCCAGATGGACCCAGATATGTATTCACGCTTTGAATAAGACAGCCTCTCCCATATACCTTCAAGGAAGTATCCCATCATTACAGATTTTCTCCAGGTCACTGACAACTCAATCTCTGTTTGTAACAAATCACTTTCTTAATCATTTTCTCCAGGAAACTGACCTGTGTCATCTGGAGATCCACTGGAAGTTGGCAACCCAAGGCATATCCTCTTATTTGGAGTAGGGTTGCCAACTTCCAGGCGGGGCCTGGCTATTCCTCAGAATTCCAGTTGGTCTCTCTAGACCAGAGGTGTCCAACTTGGCGCTTCAGATGTCCATGGACTACAATTCCCATCAGCCCCTGGAATTTGTAGTCCATGAACATCTGAAGCGCCAGAGTTGGACACCCCTGCTCTAGACAATAGACATATGTTTCCCTGGGGAAAATAGCTGGTTTGGAAGGTGATCTCTATGGCATTATACCCTGCTGGGATGCCTCCTCAAATGCTTCCCTCCCAGGCTCCACCTCCAAATCTCCAGGAATTTCCCAACTCAGAGTTGGCAACCCTAGAAGTGGAGA
This sequence comes from Sphaerodactylus townsendi, assembly GCF_021028975.2. Classification (NCBI taxonomy): domain Eukaryota; kingdom Metazoa; phylum Chordata; class Lepidosauria; order Squamata; family Sphaerodactylidae; genus Sphaerodactylus; species Sphaerodactylus townsendi. The sequence goes on from NC_059429.1 coordinate 15,416,254, forward strand.
GTGCTGCTATGTCCTAGATGGGGTCTCCCTCCTGTACAGAAGAATATAAGCAGACACACAATCAGACATTGGTAAAAGAAATGTTCAACAGCTAGAGGGAGAGGAGTAATTTCACACCGAGTGGACAAAAATTAGAAACTGTTCAAATCCATCAAAACTTAACGAATTTCAAGGGAGGACTTCAAAGTTGAAATTCAACATGCAAAACTAATTCTATCATCTTGGCTTCAATGGTGACCGGGAGTGGTCGACTCACTCAGGGGCTCCATTGTAAAAGGCTTGCTTTGCATTTGAAATCCTGACACTCACCATGATTGGATCATTTCCTCTTTTGACCTGACCTTTTCCCCATCTAAGCTGGGACCCCCACCCTCCTCCTTTGGACAGCTATTTTTTGGGCCTCCTTTTGAAAGCCCACCTTCTCCTCCTTTTCCTGCCTATTTACTTTTATCCCTGCCAAAGTATCTCTTTAAAACTGGGAATACCTATTTTCTTCCCATCCCTCTGACCAAGGGATCAGTGGCTCCTGAAAGCTTCCACTACTGCAGAAATATTAGTTCATAGAATCATAGAGTTGGAAGAGACCCCAAGGGTCATCAAGTCCAACCCCTTGCAATGCAGGAACACATAATCAAAGCACTCCTGACAGATGGCCATCCAGCCTGTTTTTAAAAACCTCCAAAGAAGGAGACTCCACCACACTCCGAGGTAGTTTAGGTGGAATCTCTTTTTCTTCACCTCGAACCCATTACTCCTGGTCCTGGTCTCTGGAGCAGCAGAAAACAAGCTTGCTCCCTCACCATCATGACTTCCCTTCAAATATCTAAACAGGGCTATCATGTCACCTCTTAACCTTCTCTTCACCAAACTAAACATAGCCAGCTCCCTAAGTCTCTCCACATGGGGCATGGATTCCAGACCTTATTTGCAAGTAGTTAACAACTTATTTGCAAGCTTATGGCCCAAAAGGTGGGAGAGTATTCTGTCCTGATTTGATCAGAGGGGGCGTGGATTTTTCTGCCTGGAGGCTGTTTCCTCACAATGGAGGTTTGATTCAGTTACTTCCAGTTGTATCCAGAGACCAAACCCTTGTTTCCAGCTGCTTCTGTGTCTGATCTTTTGAATGTTTTCAGAACAATACCCAAATAATGCCCAGAAAACACCCTGCAGTCCCACCATTGTTAATGAAATAAGAGAGCAAGTGTGGCGTAATGGCTAGCAGTGTCAGATTAGTATCTAGGAAACCCTGGTTCAAATCTCCACTTGTGCCAAGGACGCTTGCTGGGTGATCTTGGGCCAGTCAGACCCCCTCAGCCTAGTGCAGGATTATTACTGTGAGAATCAAATGGAGAAGAGGAGGAAGATGTGAGCTGATTTGGATCCCCACTGAGGAGAAAGATGGGCTAAAAATGTATTATGTAAATTATATATATCTGCATTTATATCCTGTCTCAAAAAAAGATGTAAGTAGATTGTTCCACCACGGAACTCAACAAGTTGGACCTTCTTTGTTGTGGAATGCTCTGCCTGGGTCCTAGTGCCTACATGGCCATGCTCCCCCCCAGCTGTTGGAAGATTTGATGATAGTCATTCAATGAATTAAAAATGCTTTTGTATCAAAGTACCATGTTCAGTAAAGCACAAAATAATGGCTTTGACAATGGCAGCACATAAAAATTAATGATAATTCTCATATTCATTTTAGATTACATTCTAATGCAGAAGCATACCACTTTCTCATCTGACAGTACTAATGTCTTTTTCTGAGACAGAGTATAGTAGTGTAGATATTCTTCCATCGCCTAGTTTTCATTCTCTGCGTGAAAAATATTTGTTATATCGCTGAAATATATGTTAAATAACAACACACTATCTTGTTGAACTCCTGTACACACCAGAGCATCTAAGGCAGGATGATCAAACAGATCACAACATGCTTGCATTATTGTATTAGGATCAAGTGACTTAAGTCAAAATAAAAGTCCGTACTGTATCTTGGGAGTTCAGGCCACAATTTTTCATGTGATGTTGAATGCAGCCTGGAAACCAATAAAGGCCATACGTAGAACATCAAATCGCGTCATACACTAAATACGTGAAGGGTCTACTTATCCAATATATATGTACACGTATATTATTTCCCTCTTATTATGAATTCAAGCAAGCAAATTTCATACACAATAATTATATTTTTTCAAGTGAATTCATCCGACCAATATAATCCAACATCAAATAATCAGTCTATAAATTCAATAGTCCATAAAGCATCGTTCATCAAAGTAAATAGTCCATATCTTCAATATATTTTTGTCTTTATGCATTTTCATGCTAATAATCATTCTCCATATTGTAAATACTTCCCAAACGCCTCACGCGTTTCAAAGTGCGTTTTCGCAGTAGTCTTCCTCAGGAGAAGCAATGTTTTTTCTCAAAGCAGATATTCATTCGTTCAATTGCCATGCACAGGTCTCTCATTTTTTTTTAGCATTTTAAAACATTAAAAATGTCAAAAATGTTTAAAAATACTAAAAAATGTTTAAAAATGTAAAAATATTTAATAAGAAATTATCATCCGCATTATGTTTATTTGTGAATATTATTGTGTATTTTGTAGAGAAAGATATGGACTATTTATTTTGATGAACGATGCTTTATGGACTATTGAATTTATAGACTGATTATTTGATGTTGGATTATATTGGTCGGATGAATTCACTTGAAAAAATATAATTATTGTGTATGAAATTTGCTTGCCTGAATTCATAATAAGAGGGATATACGTGTACATATATATTGGATAAGTAGACCCTTCGCGTATTTAGTGTGTGACGCGCAGTGGCGTACCTAGGCAAACTGGAGCCCTGGGCAAAACCTGAGTTTGATGCCCCCCCCAACAACAACAACAACAACAACCTTTATTAGGCATTGAAAGCAAGAAAGCAAGAAAGCAAGCATTGGCAGGAAGGGGGTGGATTTAAAAGGAAAATCTGGGGAAATTTAGGGTGTGCCTGCTGTCAGGGGTGCAATTATTAAGATAGCAGCACCAAAATTTCAGAGTATCTTCAAGAGCCCCTACTGATGATACCACCCAGGTTTGGTGAAGTTTGGTTCAGGGGATCCAAAGTTATGGACCCTCAAACGTGTAACCCCCATCTCCTATTAGCTCCCATTGGAAACAATGGGGGATGGGGACACTCCCTATGGGAGTCCATAACTTTGGACTCCCTAAACCAAACCTCACCAAACCTGGGCAATATCATCAGGATAGTCTCCTGAAAAACCCCTGAAATTTTGTGCTGCTAGCCTAAAAACTGCACCCCCTGAAGGTCAAAAACAGAAAAAAACACTGAAAATTCAAAAAAATCCCACCTGCATTTTTGGCGCCCCCCACAAGGTGGCGCCCTGGGCAACTGCCCACTTTGCCCAATGGGAGGAACGCCTCTGGTGACGCGACTTTTTGGTTACCTACTTGATACGTTGCACACATAGTTGCTTGTTTATGTTTCATACGTAGAACATCACCATGGTTTTTAGTATATTTAAGTGAAAGCTTAGGATACAAGAATGATCAATAGTTTATCTGCCCTTTCTGAATCCTGATTGCTTTCCATTTATTATCAATAGAGATTTCAATCCAGTCAGATAGAAGTCTGAGTAAATATAATAAGAAGAAATTTAAAACTCTGCTCTTCTCTCCTGTAAGGAATCTCAAAAGTGGCTTACAACTCATTCCCTTTCTTTCCCCACAACAGGCACCTTGTGAGGTAAGCAGGACTCAGAAAGTTCTGAGAGAACTGTGACTGATTTCCTATGTAGGAGCAGGAAAACAAATTCAGTTCATCAGATAAGAGTCTGTCGTTCATGTGAAGGAGTGGGAAATTGAACCTGGTTCTCCAGATTAGAGCCCACTTGCTCTTAACCACTACACTGCATAAATCAAATGCATAAAACTTCTTGATAATTGACTACAGATCTATAGTTCTATAATTGATGGGATATAATCTTGTTCATTTGTGATGACTGATAGATGTAGGAAAATCAGTTGGGAGAAAACTTTGACTTGGGGTGGGGTGAGATTGCTGTCGTTAAGGGCAATACTAAACTAAGGCACACCCTACTAAGCCCATTGACTTTAATGGACTTAATGGGGTTTAGCTCTATTTAAGATTACACAACCAAGGCAGTTGCAGATACAAGAGGGCTGGTGGCTTTTCAAGGCTATGATCCCATTGTTGCCAACTCTGGGTTGGGAAATGCCTGGAGATTTTGGATATAGATAGAGCCTGGGGAGGACTGGGTTTGGGGAGGGACCTCAACCAAGCATAAGTTTGTCCTACAAAGCGTTCATTTTCTCCAAGGGAACTGAACTCTGGAGATGAGCTGTAATTCTGGAGGATCTCCAGGCCCAATCCTCAAGAAATGGAGAAGTGAAACCTACTAACATACCAAGCAACACAAAACACTCTCCAATGGCCAACAGATATCAAATGCTGATACATTCAACAGACAAAGCTATCTAACTGCGCAGGGTAAAGTGAAGTCCCATGGATGGTTAAATCCTCATGGATGGTTAAGTCCTAAACAACTCAAGGGCTAGGCTTGATTGATGGCTACAGATGGCTTGTGTCCTTGAACCTTGTAGTGTTGCAAGGAGAAGTGTTTGAGGACTCTTATGAAGGCTATTTGAACATTGCCTTTTGAAAGCATTGGAATTTACTTCATGCAAATAAGATATGCTTGTTTTCTACATAGTGCAGTGTTTTTAAGTGTTTTGAGTGGACTGTAGTAGCAATTTGATATAACTGGAGTGACTTTCCCTATTGAAAAACCAGCATTTTTAATAGTGCCATATTGTTATTTATTGTTGTTACACACTTGTCTGTCTGTTGATTGTATATTTGTATTTCACAGGTGCACTTTATATTACGTGATATATATTAGCATTTGGTATCGATTGGCCATTGGAGAGTGTTTTGTGTTGTTTAGATCTCCAGGCCCCACCTGGAGGTTACCATCATGCTAAAGGGGGAAGGTGCACCCAAAAGGTAAAATCAATGCCACCCTGCACCCCGTCTGTCAAAACCTACGCATCCTTAAATCATATAATAACATGAATCACCCTTATGCTCTTTTTTCTCAGGTAACAATTCAAGATGAAGCAACTCAGAAGACTGAATATCAATATTTTTCAATAAAAATTATAATGTTCTCTGTTACTGTATTATTTCCAAATATTGTGTCATGGACAACATAGAAGCCTCTCACAATCCCTGAGCTTCTCAATGCATACAAATATATTGCTGTGCACAATAAATTGCTTGCGACTTAATACATATTATATCAACTTATATACAAAATTATACAAGATAGGGCAATATAACCTCCGGATTATAGGTTATTATTTCCAATAATCTTTCGCAAGCCCAGCTTCTGGAAATAACAAAAATAAAGAAACAAGTATGATTATACCATCTATATTGTAATCTGTCTTTAATTGTTGCTGTTATTAATTATATTAATATTGGGTTCACAGGGAAGTATTAAAGTAGTCTGAAAAAGCGTTGGTGGCGCATTTGCACAGATTGCCGCTACATTGTAAGTCTCCCCATGTGGTTTTAAATATTGCTTATAATATTTCCTGTTATATTTTCTATATGATTATTAAATGATTGTATTTATCATTGTAGACAAATTATCCAGTCAAGCTTTGGGGGAACTTTTGGGACTTTAGGCACATTTATGTCTTCTCAGGAAGCTGATAAGATTAAGTGACCTGAGAAATTATTTGGCACATTCTTTGGGAGGATGAAAAGAGTTTCTTTTTAAATGTATTGTCGAAGGCTTTCACGGCCGGAATCACTGGGGTGCTGTGTGGTTTCCGGGCTGTATGGCCGTGTTCTAGCAGCATTCTCTCCTGACGTTTTGCCTGCATCTGTGGCTGGCATGAAGATTGATATAAGTTGATATAATATACAACAACAACACAAGCCTTTATTGGCATGTAAAACAGGACAAAATTTTAGAACAGGTTAAGAAATACAGTTAAAATGACTTATTTCCAGTATAAAATTTGCAACAGTTTCACAAAAGAGTACATCAGAGCTGTTCAGGAGATTGGGTATTTTATAACACTCATGCCACGAGAACATTGCAAGAAAATGGAATTCATGTATTTCATGCGTATCTTATTGTATTTAGGGCATAGAAACAAAGAATGGTCAAGTGTTTCAACCGTAGTCATATCACATGAACAAACTCTTTTAGAACGTTCCATATTCTTAAATCTTCCCTCCAGCAGAGCTGATGGCAGCACATTACATCTTGCAGTAGCCAAGGCTCTCCTCTGGGTGGGATTAATCAGCAGATGAAGATATGCTGCCATAATTCCACGCTCGCATGGGATTAATAATGTAGTCGGAGAACAGGTTGTCTGGGCAGCACGAGTCAAATTATGAAAATCAAGATCCAAGAGCCTATTCTTAACTAGTCTGAAGGCTTCCACCTTTGTGAGCATAAGGAGTGATTCCAAGGGGAAACCAATAGCTTCAACCTTTCTAAAGATCAAAGTATACCATTCTGAAATAAAGTGATCTGATAACAGAGAGGGAATATAGCTATTGGATCCCACTAGAAAATGTATATGCAGCCAGTATTTTATGGCCCTTACCTATGCCAAGGTTTCTAGAGTTGTTTGGCCCATCTCAATGCACAACACAGCATAAGGCACACATCTAGGGAGCCCCATTAGTTTCCGAAGGAATTTGGAATGTAATAAATTAAATGATTTATTTATTGCCGAAATCCAAATGGGGGAACCCATTGATATAATAGGTATTAAGTTGCAACCCCAGTTTCTTTTTAATTTTTTGTTTTTGTTATTTCCAGGAGTTGCGCTTGAGAATGATTATTTGAAATAATAACCTAGCTGGAGGTTATATTGCCCTGTCTTGTACACTTTTGCATATAAGTTGGTATTATATGTATTAAGTTGCAAGCAATTTATTGTGCACAGCAGCATATAATACACAGTCAGATCCAAAATTCCATTTGGTAATGTAACTTATTGTGTGAGCTTGGGCCACGGAAGAAACATAGATCATAGGGCTGTTGTGACAATAAAGTACGGTTATTCCTTACACATCGTGACTTCTCCCATCATAGTTTTGATATATCATGGGTGGTATAAGAAATTAAATGGGGATTTTTGGAGAGTTTTGTGGCAGGCGCAGACAACACACGAAGGCTAGCAGATGACAGAAAAAGTTTAGAAACTCAGAAATGCATAAGATAAATGTACAATATGGTATAATATCAACGTACTTGATCTTTTAATACCATAAATATACACAAATGATTTTTAAAGTTAAAAGAAAAAATTTAAATTCAGACTTTTTCTCTGGTACGAAAGGAGGAATGAAAAGTTTTACACAGATTTCCAGATCGCGGGGGGCACTGCGCCTCTAACCCCTGCAGTGTATAAGGGATAACTGTACACCCTGCCCTGATAGCCTTGACAGCAAGATTTGATAAAAATGGAATACGTGGAACAGAATGCCTTTCTTCCTGATTATTAGTAAAATCCTCTCTCCCCCCTGCAGCTGGCTGGGTGACTTTTGTTAGAATATTTGGCATCTCTTATGTAAGTAATTGCAGGAGCAAGATAGTTTTCACCATTTGGTTGCTGTATGTTGATGCAGGGCAGCTGAGCAGTTAATTGGTTGATATTCAATGCTGCATATTATGGTGTAGCTTTTCTATGCTCCTTACCTCCTCTCCTCCCTTTTTCCTCGACCTTTTTGCTCCTTGTCCTTATGCTATATTAATGTATCCTGTGCTGTGTTGCTGTATTTTTTTCCTTGTTTGCTTATTTGTGTAGGCTTGTTTGCTTAACAGTGTTTTTAGCACGTCTTCGTCTTTTTGTAAATACAGTGGAACCTCGGTTTTCATTGGTAATCCGTCCAAAAAAAAATAGATGAAATCCGAAACCGATGAAAACCAAGGCAAACTTTTCCATAGGAATCCATGCAAATCCAATTAATCCGTTCTAGGCACTCCAAAAAACATACCAAAAACACATTTTTGGTGAATGAACATTGTGTTTAATGCTGAAAACAGTAACAAACAATAACACTCGGACCAGCTTCAGAGCCAGTGGACCCATGTCGCACCAGAAGGCTGTCCAAAGAGGTCTGTTTCTGACGCCTCTTCTGACGTCTGAAATGAGGCAAGACATGGTCATTAAACAAGTTGCAGACAAGGATTGCAACAGCTTTGTCCGGGTGATTTTTCTCCACAAACCCCTGCACCTTACTGTAAATTGATGAAGACCGAAGCAAATCGATGAAAACCGAGACAAATTTTTCACTGAAAAAATCGATGAAAACTGAAATTGATGAAAACCGAAAGCGACGAAACCGAGGTTCCACTGTATATTTTTGCAACCTGAATTTTTATACTTAGAACTTTATAAAAACTCCGTTTTATATAACTCTGCTTTCTCAGCCTGACCTACTGCACAGGGATGTTGTGCAAATAAAATGTTTCCTAAGTTGTTCAAAGCAAGATATATGGGACAGATAGAATTACTCTGATTATGTACCTCACTGAATAGCCCCCTGCCAATATACAGAGGGAGGGAAACCGTCTCAGGGAGGTGGGGGCGACTTTATTCGGTCTCGAATAAAGTGGTAAGTACTCATTGCGCATGCGCATCTGTTTCCTCGGGCCAGCGGGGCGGGGCGGGAGCAGGCGGAGCGAATTGCAAATAAGCTACGTCGAAGCTCCGCCTTTCCTTCCGAATTCCCGCCACCACTGACCAATCAGAGCGCTCCGAACGCGGCGCCGCGATTTTCCGCGCCAAACTCCAAAGCCGGGAGGCGTAGCAAGGGACTTTTGGCGCGGGCTGGCGGGATCGTCTCCTCTAGCCGGAGTGGGTCTTTTTTTCAGCTAAATTTTAATATTTTGCTTGGTCCTTTTGAAGTCTCCATTGGAAAGGAGCCGTCTTTGGAGCTCTTGGTTTGCACCGTTTCGTTTATCCAAAGGCGCGTTTTGTGCAAGAGACCCAGGAGCTCAGAAGTTGCTTTTGCCAGGTGAGTGTCTCTCAGTTTCTTTTCTCTCCGAATAAGGGGGCTTTTTGAGTTTTGCGGTAGTAATCGTGGCTCCCCTACATAGGACCCCCAAATCAGCAAAGAAACCGCCCCCGTTTCAAATTTTCTGCCCCACACGGCTGTGTTCACTATTGCAAACGCCAGCTGCGATCTTGTGCCTCCTTACTTCCAAGGAAGCCCAATGGGGACAGGGGCATCGATTCCATACTTATTCCGAACTCAGCTTCGCTGAATTATAGGCGACTTCTCCCCTCTGTAGGGCGGGAGGAATGCATTTGCAGCCTAATTTGTGCGGACTTACTCTGGAGTAAGCCTGCAATGGCCTCCACGAAGTTGGCGCGCGTAGAATATCTAGCTTTAGCAGTCCCATCGATGCGCAAATCTAAGCGGAAAGTGACTGGGGCCCCTCTGCACATCCTCAATAATGCACTTTCAATCCACTTTCACAATTCTTTGCAAGTGGACTTTACTATTCCACATAGCTGCAAAGTGTATTGAAAGCGCATTATTCTACACGTGCAGAGGAGCCTGGGTGAGCCGGAATGCGCGGCAACTCTACTCCTTGAATTTCTGCCCCACGAATGGGCGGCACTTTCTTGGAAACATGCATGATCGCAGTTAAAAATACTTCAGGAGACATTGGGGGTGGGGTAGGCTTACAGTTGCAACCCTGCAAATGTTTGCCATCCCAGTCCCGCGGGCACGCGCCCTCCTTTCCCTCATCTTCTCAATTGTGCACGTGGTTTGAGCTCATTAACATGGTTACGCTAACAATAGTTTACAAGTGGATTTTAGAGTTCTCAAGGATTGGATTTACATGCACTAAGAACTGCCACTCCGGATTAGACCATCTTTCTTTGAGTCCCGTTTCCCACAGAGGTGGGGTGGGGGTCAATAAATACTTCTGAAAATCTCTCTCTTCCTTGATACTGGAAGTGGAGGGTATAGTGCTCAGGATCATGGAGGTTCTATTGCGCTGCAATTTCTACTGGAGTCTTTTAGGGAGCTATGGCTGATAGACCCTGTGGCCTGCGATTCTGCCTAATCCTTTCTTTAAGGCCATCTATGGCAGTGGCTATCGCTCCATCTTGTGGTGACTAACATGTTCCATGAGTTGAATTCTGTCTTGCCTGAGTCAGATCTTGCCCACGTTGCTTGTGGTTTTGGTGCCAAACCTCAAACATAAGAAACGCCTCACTAGGTTGTTTGGAAACAGTCCTGGACTAGAAGTGCCTTAAATATGTTTTCTAAAACCCGCCTATTTTTTTGTCTACTCAAATTGCAAAGCTCTGCTTCTGATGCTCAGAGCTCTCTTGAAAGCCCGCGAACACAAATTCCAGACTCTACCCCTTACTTGTGGTGTTCCTCCGAGGGCCAATGGACTTCCTGCCAAAAATGTTTTCGTCAATTAAGTTGCTGTAGCCGGCATTAAAACCAGGAAGCAGTTCTTCTGCCATCAGTTGTGTAGCTGCGGTTTGGCAGCCTGGGTAGTGCGAATAGATTCTCTGTTTGTTTGTGTGCTGTCTTGGACCCAGGAGGTAGAAAGAGCTCTCAAGCAGCTGACTTTATGACAACCTTTCATTCGGTTTTCAATGCAAGGGATCTTTCTGTGACCATAAACTTTCTTCGTGGTTGTTCCCATCCCAAAACTAACTGGGAGCTGATTTTGCTTTGCGTCCCTGGTCTGATGTGGTTGGGCTATCCTGGGCCATCCAAGATGAGGAGAGAGATATTCTGGGGTGGTTTGCCACTACTGCCTACCTCCTCATAGCAACTCTAGACTTCCTTGGTGGTCTCCCATCCAAGTATTAATCAGGGCCCACCCTGCTTAGCTTCCAAGATCTGATGAGATTAGGGCAAGAGACATTCAGAAGTGGTTTGCCTTCCTCTGCATAGCAACCCTGGACTTTCTTGATGGTCTCCCATCCAAGTGCTAACCAGGGCAGATCCTGCTTCCCTTCCAAGATCCGTTAAGATCAGGCTAGCCTGGGCCATCCAGGTCAGGGACCCAGGAGAGCCAAATTCAAATCTCTGCTCAGGCCTGAAATGTCCTCCATGCTTTTGGACTAAGCCCAGCTGTTGTTCAACCTGACCTATCCTGCAGGTCTGTTCTTGAGATAAGTGTGTGACCCACAGTCATTTGGCACGTACCAGCAATGGGAAATTAAGTCTTGGGTACATGTGGTGGTGGTTCTACCAATTGGGCTGCGAGATGTATCCCTGTTTGTGGATTTCTGCAGTTGGAAGTGGCTTAGCACAGGAAGAACTGGTCCTCCCACCTGGCAGGTTGGGACAGATCTTCTGCAAGCAGCCGTGTTCCCTGGTAGGGGATGATGGGGTGGGGAGCAATTCATTCATGTTTGTAGAATGTCTAGTGGCAGGTCTTCCTAGGTGTGACCTAGATCATCCAGACTGAAGGTGGTGACAGTTGTGGCATCTGGAAATGATCCAGTCCGCGGTCAAAACTGGAATGTGGCAGGAGCTGTTGTGGATTAGAGTTTACTTCCTAAAACACCTGAATTGTTTCTCATGTTGGCATAGGTGCATGCCACATACACACATTACCATGGAGGGAAAATTGTAAAATGGGGCACAGGTGGGTCAACAAGGCATTTTCTGTGGGAAGTTTTTGCCACTTCCCGATGACTCGTTTATTTTTGCTTGGGTGGTAGGCGACATCACTTTTCTTTATCTTGGGCTTTTAATTAGGGATTTATCCTATCAACTTTTAATGGTCTGCTTGTGTTTTAATATTGTGGGTTTTAAAAAATTGTAAGTTGCCTTGAGCAGGACTCTGAAGAGGTGGCATAGATACATTCTAAATAAACGAATGGATGAAAGCTAAACAAAGTTGGTGCAGCAGGTGACATAAGGCTCTGAGTTCTGATTCATCTTGGTGGCAATCCTTTCTCTCTGCCTCAACACCCTGACTCCCAACAAGGAGTTTACCTAAAGCAGGGGTCGGGAACCTTTTCCCCTCAAAGAGCCATTTGGCTCACCCTCCCCCGCCCCCCCCCCCCCCCCCCCCCCCCCCCCCCCCCCCCCCCCCCCCCCCCCCCCCCCCCCCCCCCCCCCCCCCCCCCCCCCCCCCCCCCCGCCCCCCCCCCCCCCCCGCCTGCAGGGCAGGCGTAGATGGGCCCCCGCCGGGCGAGTGAAGCGCCCGCCCTGCTCCTTGCAGGGCGGGTGAAGAGGGTCCCGGCGGCTCGGCCTGGCCGGCCGCCGGGCGAGTGAAGCGCCCGCCCTGCTCCTTGCAGGGCGGGTGAAGAGGGTCCCGGCGGCTCGGCCTGGCCGGCCGCCGGGCGAGTGAAGCGCCCGCCCTGCTCCTTGCAGGGCGGGTGAAGAGGGTCCCGGCGGCTCGGCCTGGCCGGCCGCCGGGCGAGTGAAGCGCCCGCCCTGCTCCTTGCAGGGCGGGTGAAGATGGGCCCCGCGGCTCGGCTCATGGAGCCGCAGAACAGCGGCGGAAGAGCCGCATGCGGCTCGCGAGCCGCGGGTTCCCGACCCCTGACCTAAAGGATTCTTGTAACAATTGCCAGAAGATTCTGAACTCCAGAAGTACGATTCAGTGCAAAGCCCGTAGTTCCCAGCTAGTTTACCATCACTCTGGCCAGCAACAGGTAATGGTTAAAGCAGAGGTGTCCAACTTTGGCACTTCAGATGTTCATGGACTACAATTCCCATCAGCCCCTGCTGGCATGGCCAAAAGGGCTGATGGGAATTGTAGTCCATGAACATCTGAAGTAGGACACCCTGGGTTAAAGTGTTAGGTTATGATCTGGAAAATCCCAGTTTGATTCCCCACTCTGCCATGGAAGCTAGCTTGGGCCAGTTACATACTCCTAGCCCAAGCTACCTCACAGGGTTGTTGAGAGGATAAAACAGAAGACAATAATGTAAGTCACTTTGGGGTCCGCACTCTAGAGAAAATGGGATATACATAAAGTAACCAAATAACCAAGTCTAACCAAGGGAACATGACAAATTAATATTCACAAGCAAAACCTGGACTGGGGAGTTCAGTGAGCAAGATACCCGTTCGTGAACTTTGGTGATTGTTTCTTAGCATTCACACTTATTTATGAATTGCATTTTTGGCCTTCCTCATTTGCAAAAGTACCAGAGCAGCATGCATGGCTCTGCCTTCTCACAACGATTCCGTGAGGTAGACCAAGCTGAAAGACTGTCTGGTTCAAGGTCACTCAGTTAATTTAGTCGTAAGCATGGATTTGAATCTGGATTTTCTCAGCCCTAGTATGCCACTCTAACTGCTGGACCACACTTCCTCTATTAGAGTATATGAACAAGGTGTTTAGGTGCAGTTTTTGTGCTCCTGCAAACGCACAGGGGAAATGAAAAAAAGCAAAATGAACATGTTTGTGGAAGAGGGCTCTGGCAACTGTTGAGAGAGTTACATAGAACTTTTATGTTTAGAGGCAGTGTACCTCTAAATACTAGGTGCTAAGGGAAAAGTAACAGTCAGGACTATGGGGCTATGGTGATAGAGTGATGGACTCTATGACCTGGATTTGATTCTCCATTTCTACCCTGGAAGCTTGCTGGTTGACCCCATGGGCCTGTCTCAGCCTGACCTACCTCACAGGGTTGTGAGAAAATGGAGGAGAGAATAGTGTTTAAACTGCTTTGAGTCCTGACTCTGGGGAGAAAAAACTGGGTATGAATAAATCAATGGTGCCATGCATGTTTTCCTTCTATCTAACTTTGCAGAGGCCTTTGGCTAGCCACTATTGAAATCAGGGTGCTGGGTAGAGATACCTATTTATAAACTAGAAGATCCAGGGGAGAGCTAGATAGACAGGAAAAACTTAGGTCCAAATACTCACTTGGCTATGAAACTCACAAAGCAATCCTGGGCCAGTTTTTCTTTCTGTCTGACCTACCGCAGAGGGATGTTGTGAGGGTAAAGTAGGGAGGGGGATGTCCATTTACACTGAGCTCTGTGGGGGGAAGATTGACAGAGCATTCTGGAAATGCCCTGGGGCGCAGTTTCCCCTCATTCCGCCACCCGTTACTTCTAGGAAGCTGGGTGTGAAGGCCTTGGTTGGGAAGAGGGATCTGCAGTGTGGACACACTGTATTCACATAGGGCCAGGCTATTGTTGGCTATTGTGTAACATATCTAAGAATAGAACTTCCATGTTCGGAAGCATTCTACCTCTAAATATCGGCACTTCATTTATGATGAAAGTCTGTTGTGGCTCAGCTCTGTCAATTGTTTCCAGCACTAGGTTGGAGACTTTGAATATATTAATTAACAGTGTGTCGGAATAAGTGTGTGTTGTAGTTCCTATGCCACTGGAGAAGTCTGTTCCCAGGGACTTGGGTTTTAAGGCATTTTTATTTATTTATTTATTTATTTATATTTTAGATTTCTAGGCCGCCTCTTCCCCGAAGGGCTCGCATATCTGTCACATTGTTATTTGCCCATTCTGTTAAGCAGTTTTATATATATATATATATATATATACACACACATACACACACATATACACATACATATATATATACACATATATATATACACATGCACACACACACACATATATATAAATAAACCTTTAATGGCATAATTAAAACAACAGCAACCGTTAAGGAGTTCAGAGTGGCGTATCTGATGCTGCCAGTCTGTGGGATGTCAACCAGTGAGTTTCTCTGTAGATGGAGTTTTTGAACTGGGTCTTAGTATTACTCCAACCACTGTATCACGTGAACTGTGGCTATTGCCCTGGCTTCTTATTCGAAGTAATTGACTCTGTGGTGTAGGATTGGAAACCCTGCAGAAAGCACCCAGCTTCAGGAGCAAATCCTTCCAGATGACACCGCAATGGTTTAAATATAAGGGAGCTTAAATTGCAAAAATTTAATCGTAAATGTGCAATGCACCAATTCCAGAGGGATACCCAGAACCATCCTTCTGATTCCACAGAACTCTTTTGCCCTGAATAACTACAAGTGTTGATATTTTCAGAGCCATAGCTAATTTGCTCCAGTATTCTTTAGTGCAGCCTGAGCTTTTAATTTTTTTAAAAAAATCCAGCCTAATTTGAGCTTTTTCTTTGTGAAGCTTCCTCTATTACATCTAAAGCCTGACTTAAATGCGAGTCCGGAGAGGCAAGAAGTTTTCCCTCATGGACTCAATCGCAAAATCCATCTGGTGCTGTGACCCAAATTGGTGGTCTGCCTTCTAATAATTTGGGAATTGGAGAGTAGAAGGCGGCTTATTGAGAGGCAGACAGTAGCAGGATTCTCCACTAGTGTCTATTGGAATCCTTCTTTGGCAGACTGGATCCAGAAATAACAAAAACTATGGATATAGGAAAGGTTTATAAAATTAAAAACAAGATATTGCAAACAAACAAAATCATTACAAACATACAGAAAGCAAGGAAGTAGAGAGCAGAGCGAGGGTTACCGAGAGGGAATAGGTTTGGGTAATACAGCCCATGCTGTGAGAGCCAGGTGGTGTAGTGGTTAAGAGCAGGTGGATTCCAATTTGGAGAAGGGGTTTTGATTCCCCAGTGGCAGAGGCTTATCTGGTGAACCAGATGTGTTTCTGCACTCCTACATTCCTGCTGGGTGACCTTGGGCCCACCTACCTCGCAAGGTGTCTGTTGTGGGGAGAGGAAGGGAAAGGAGCTTGTAAGCCACCTTGTGTCTCCTTACAGGAGGGAGAGGTGGGGCTAAGTTGATGAATGTCCATGATGAGAACAATATGTTTGAGATTTTTGATGGGGGCTGCATGTTCCCAGGGACCTCTGAATGGTGGCTTCCACTCAAACAAAACAATACATTAAGCAGCTGGATGTGAAACCAATCCCTGGGGAGATGGTTTCAAGATGAGGCAAAATAGTGATGATCTTCTCTGTTGAGCGATGGATGGTGTCTGGTTGTGTGAATAGTAGTTCTATTCAGGGGGCATTTGCAGAGGTGAAAGATAACATCAGTCCTGCTGAGATTAGCAAGAGACCTATTGTTTTCCATTTATGGTATAGGGAGGAATGATGAGATTAGTGTTTGAGTCAGCCTTCCTTAGATGCCAGCTGTCTTATGTCTGGATTCTATTTTCTATTTATTTACATTTATTTCTCACCCTTTACCACAGTCTCATGTCTCTGCAGGAGCCATTTTTGAACCAAAACTTCCTATGGACACACTTAGAGGGGTGTTATTGTTCTCATAACTGCCTCTAAAGATCATGGGAGTGTCTGACCACTAACAGTGGACTAGGCAGGACAGCTGTGGGTGCATAACTAGTCCACCAGCACACTACCCTCTGGCGTGCCTCGCTGCTTTGCATGCCAGGTTGCCCTCTATTTCACTCCGCTTGGTTTTGTTTGCTTCGAATGCAGACCAAAGAAGAGCTCTGGGGAAATACGAGGCCTAGCTTGCTATTTTGGAGAGTTTTAGGTGATCAGAATGAAGTCTGTGTGTGGCATGTTAGATGGTCTTTTCTCTTTCTTCTGAGCTGTTTTGAACAGATGTGGGAAAATTAGTTCACAGGGGTTTTTTTTTAAATCACCAAATAACTTTTTCATGGGCCTTGCCTGTGTATTTTACTTCATTTATTCCCAGCTTTTCTTGCTACTGGGAACCCACAGCGGCTTATAGTGGTCTCCTCTCCTTTGATTCATCATCACAACAGTCCTGAGAAGTAGGTTTGGGCTCAGTGTGTGTGATTGGCCCAAGGTCACCCAGCAAGCTTTCATAAGGAGTAGAGGTTTTGAACCCGGATCTCTCCGCCCCCAGTCCAACAGTAACTACTACATCACTGGCTCTCATTGGATCTACAAATCTATCCTGATTTTATACATCCAGTTGTGTGTGAGTGCAAAGGAGGCTTGGAAGGACCAAACAGTATCTCTGCAGATTCCAGGTGACTGACTACAGCTCTCTGGAGGTGGGAATGGACCTTCCCTAGCTGGCATAGGAAGATAAGCAGTATCATCCTCCCCTGTTTTATTGCTGGTTTATCAGTGGGTAGGTGTGGTTTGCTCCCTCACTGATGGAATTGTGTGTTACTTTGTCACAAAGGACACACCTGTTGTTCTCTTGCATGGCTTTTCCACCCTCTTCCTGAGGAAAAATTGAGTCTCTGTGAGATGTTTTGGGGCAACTTTTGCCCATCTTGACCAAGCAGTGAAAGATAAGTAAAATATCTTGATCAGGCCAAGTCCTGTTTGTGGCTGGCCAGATATCCAAGGATAGGGCATTTATTTTTGCAGGCGTGCTTCTCTTGAACCTGGAGCTTCCATCTTGTTTTTCTGGCTGCTAATGGCCTGGCCCTCATGACTATGCAAAGCATACAGCTTCTCCCTTTGCATGAGAGCCAGTGTGGTATAGTGGTTAAGGTGTTGGACTAATATCCCAAGGACCCAGATTTGAATCCCTACCCAGCTATGGAAGCTGGTTGGGTGATCTGGGGCCAGTCACACACACTGAGCCTAACCCACCTCATAGTGTTGTTGTGAGGATAACACGGCAAAGCAGAAGAATGTTTAAGCCACTTTGGATCCCTTTTGTAGAGGAGAGTGCAGGATAAATTAAGTAAATAGCGTCTTGTCTGAAGGAGATGCAATGTGTATTAACTGCCAAATACCTTTTTCCTCATCAGCCTATTCAGTCTGGAATTACCTTATCCATTTGTCCTCCTTAAGGTCTACAGTGGTCGAGCAGTGTGGAAATAGAAGCTCTTATGATAAATAATGTTTAAAAGCTGGTATGTTTTACTGGCATCACATTTTCTGGGCATTGGCATCTCTATTCTGGCTGTGAAAAAAGTATATTAGAAAAAAATAAAACCTCAAATGTATTTTTGAAGTGCCACAGGCTTAACATGATTAACTATTTTTTGCAAAGTGGGGGGAGGGCATTTGTTTGGCCAGTAAAATGCTGGATTAAATGGACCTTTGGTTTGATCTAGCTCATCTGGTGATGATTGATCCTAAGCAAGTTGATTTGGGAGTAAACCTTGTTGAACTCAGTGGGACTTACTTCTGCATAAGCATTCACAGAACTGGACAGCACAAATTGCTTTATTTTATCAACCAGACTGTTTCCAAGCGACCACCTGCACAACCAATACTGTGCAATATTTCTTTGATGGCATTGTTAGGGATGTGTCTGTGTAGTTGTGAAGCTGCTTCCGATTTATGATGACTCTATGAATCAGCGTCCTCCAAAACAACCTATAGTTAGCAGCCTCACTTGGGGCAAGAGTCCATTCATCTCATATTGGGACTTCTTTTCCTGCTGCCTTTAATAGCATTATTGTCTGTTTCCAGTGACTCCAGTCTTCTCATGACTATAACAGCCTCAGTTTGGTCATTTTAGCTTTTCAGGAGATTTGATCTACAACCTACAGATTTGTCTTTTTGGCAGTCCACCGTATCTGTAAAATATTCCATTTTATACATGGATCAACTTTCTTCTTGTCAGTTTTCTTGTCCAGCTTTCACAGCTGTACATAGTAATGGAAAATATCTTGGTCAGCAGCGACACATCCTGACACTTAAAAATCTTTTCTTGCTCCCTCATCGCTACCCTTCCCAGTCTCCTCCTGATTTCTTGGGTGCAGTCTCCCTTTTGGCTCATACTTACTCAGTGTAAATCAATGCAACGTGTATTAAATGCTATATGTGCACTGAGCAAAAGTTGGAAATGTCAATCGTGCAATACAAAGAATGTATCTCCTTTCATTCCCTAAACAGGTGTCAAACTCACGACCCTCCAGATGTTATGGACTACAGTCCCCATCATCCCCTGCCAGCATGATGTTGGCAGAGGATGATGGGAGCTGTAGTCCATAACATCTGGAGGGCCGCGAGTTTGACACCTATAGGCTCTAAGCTGTTGCACTTGAATCGCCTGGCGTCTTGATCTGAATCACGATTTTGCAGCCTGTCTCTTTAAATAAGCTCCCGCCCGCCTTTTCACCTCGTCCGTCTGTTCGTCGCTGCACTTTGCATACTATCGCGAGACTCCTCCCCCTAGTCTCGCGTCGGAGCGGTTTTTTCAATTTGTGGCGCGCGCCTTGTCTGCGAGGAGGGAAGAAAAACAGACGCGGCAAGCTTGGCGGAGGGCGGACGAACTTGCTCGCTGCCAAAGGTGGGCGCTGACCGCCGCGAACCGACCAATGCGCGTCACGAAGGGCCGGAGACTTGGCCAATGAGGGGCGCTGCTGGGGCGGTGGGGGTAGAGAAGGACCGCTGTGGGAGAAAGGGGGGCGAGGTCGAGTACGAGGAAGGTTGGGGACGAGTTGGAGAGTGTTAGGCTGAGAGGTCAACCGTCTGCCGGCTCTGAGTGGGGGAAGTGAGAAGGGGGAGAGCAGAAGTGCGTCTTTCTCGGGGGAGAGGGAATAAAGGGGGCTAGAGTGGGGCTAGAGTGGGGCGGGCAGGCTGTGCGTTTTTGTGGGGAGCGGGAATAAAGGGGGCTAGAGTGGGGCGGGCAGGCTGTGCGTTTTTGTGGGGAGCGGGAATAAAGGGGGCTAGAGTGGGGCGGGCAGGCTGTGCGTTTTTGTGGGGAGCGGGAATAAAGGGGGCTAGAGTGGGGCGGGCAGGCTGTGCGTTTTTGTGGGGAGCTTGTGTGGCACAAGAAAGGGTAACGAACAAATTGGGGGGGGGCTGAGGCACAAGAAATGGGAAGTATGGGGGATGAAAAAGTGGGAGGGGGGAGAAAAAGTGGGTAATGGGCCATGGCGGGGGAAGAATGAGCAGTTGGGGCATAAACTGGAGCAGGGGCCATGGGGACGAATGTGGAGCTTTGGAAAGTGTGGCAGGGTCTGAGGAAGAGTGGGGAGGGAACCGGGTGGGGTGGGGAGGGAAGGTTAGTGTTTGGGAAAGGTTGTGGGGGAGGTTGCGGGATGGTGGTCTGGTGGGGCAATAGGTGAATGGTTTGTGAGGGGTTTTCCGGGCTGTCGGGGCAGGAAAGTGCTGCCAGCGTTATCGGGAACGGCTGGCAGGAAGGAAGTTTGTAATGTTTATATTTTCATATTGTTGTATTGTTTTTATATGTTTTCTACACGTGCGCTGCCTTGAGTCCTTTGGGAGATGGCTGGGATAAAAATGTAACATGTAAATAAATAAGTGGGATTTGGTTGGATGGAGAGGGTTCAAGCAGGAATACGGCGCCTTTTTGTCACAATGAGGAAAATGAAAGAGTTGGGTGTGGAGGAGGGTCATTGTTGGCCCCAGGCAACGTAATCGGTGACTTTGGGTTGGAAAGAAATGGCGGCATGCTGGGGGGCGTGAGAGGGTGGTTTGCAGTGCAGCAATTTATAAGGAAGGCAAAAAGAGGGTTTTTTAAAGCTCCTTGTGTGGTGGTGGAGAACCTTATTTTGAATGAGGTGTGACTGAGCTTCATTTGTCTAGTTTGTTTGATAGCATTAGCAGGAAATACTGTGCTTTCAGAGTGAATGGAATCCTAGGTTAGGAATTGTGGTAGGAGATCCTGTGGATGGGCTGTAGCACGTGGTGATTCATCTTGTCGTTCCTTGATCCTTTCTTAAATCTTTTCTATGTTTTAATCCATTGTCTGTGCTTATCCTCTTATAGAAATACTGCCATAATGTGGATCCAAGTGCGAACCATGGATGGAAAGGAAACTCATCGAATGGATTCCCTTTCCAAGCTGACCAAAGTGGAAGACCTCCGGAAAAGGGTATATAAAGTGTTCCGAGTGGCACCTGATAGACAAAGGCTCTTCTACAGAGGCAAACAGGTACTAGACTTCTTCTCTCCTCTATCACCATTTCCTAGACTGACTTTCTTGATGCCTCCCAAATCTTGGTACATTGTATGATACAAAGAACGAAAAAGGAACTACCAAATTATAAAGAAACAAACAATAGTTGGAAATTGTTGAATTTTGTACCTTGTACATTAAGTTTAAAAAGACTTTCAGCTGAGTGTGACTGAAATCATAATGTCTGCAAGATAGAAATTGTGCAGGTTGGTTTTTGTCTGGAGCTGTTAGTAGCTGCACTATTTCTGCTTGTTACTGGTGGCTATTAGATTTGCAAGGAGTGGTAAGGTTAAGTGGTAAATAGGTGATAGGACAGTTTAGAATGCGTGAGAATGTGTTAGAATGCGTGAGTCTTTGGAGTGGGTTGCGGGGATTGGCAGAACTTCAGCAGCAAGTTTGTTTAATCTGTTTAAAAGTGCGGGAAATTTCCTGAATTGCCCTGCCACCTAGTGACTTTACTTAAGCAGTGCTTTGGATTGCCTGTCTGTCGCTTCCTTGTTGTTTACAGTTCTGTAAATGTTGTTTGGCATGATGAGTACATGTTTTTGCCTCTATTAGGTGAATACATGACCCTTGGGATTAGCTCCTCTTTCTGTTTTGCATAACGGGACATTTGATGAACTTCTGAAGTGTGCAAGCTTTACCACATGTGAAAGTCTGAGTCTCAAGTTTCTGAATTCCAGTACAAATTCAGGCATTTTCAAAAGAAGAAACATCATAGCTGTGACATGTTTGGTCCTTGCCTTTCCTACCACGATAAGGGAACACTAGTGTTGTGTTACAGTCTTTTTCACTTGTGGTTAAGGTTCTGGTTTTGAAACTTAGAGCCCGTAGGGGTTTGGCTGCCCTTGACACTGCTACTTCCTCTCAAAGATCTAAATGTCTTGAAGTAACTGCTCAAAGTCTTGAAGTAACTGCTGTCAAGACAGCTGGGAGACTGTGGGAGATTTGCTTACAATATTTGTTATTCTCTGGAGAGTCATCAAAATCTATGCCTGTTCAGAGCTGTTGCACAAGATTTATATTTGAGTTTGTTTGGTTTTAGCATCCGTTCTCTATCTTGCAATAATGGAGGTCAATAAGCTTATAAGACCCTTCACTCTGGCCAAATGCACAGCTTTACCCTCAACAGTCCTGGAGGGCAAACATAATGAGACTCGACTTTCAAAGAGGACCTCCCATGTATTCTTGGAGGAGTTGAAACCAGGGGACGTGTCTTTTTTGTTGTACCTTTTATAATTAGCCCTGAACCAAGATCACTACTCCATTAGTAAGAATATTTCTAGAATGCCCTGATAGATTATGTTTTGAGAAACTGCTGATAGATTAAAAGCCTTTGATTTCAAGGCAAGTCACTGAATTCTGTGCGTAGAATGCCTAGTGGGCTAAAGAACCAATGTATGGGTAATGTTGATACTTAAATGTAAATTGAACCCAGTGGTATTTTAAGCTAATTTATTGTAGGTAGTTATTGTGATTTTTATCTATGTATATTCTTTTTAACCACAGAGTCTATTTTGCAGTTTATTTTCCTGTTGCTGTGGCTGTGTTAGTGGAAAAGGTGGCAGACAAACATCCCTGAAATATGTGTTTTGTCATTTACCCACAAAACCAGGCCTTTTAAATTGCTTGTTCTAGACTGATAATTTGGTCAGTTTTTCTTCACATACCCCCCCCCCCCCCCCCGCAAGACCAACTGGAGTTGTTGCAATCTGTTGGAAAGTACTGTACGTTATTAACTGATATTTTAATTGACTGTGATTTTATTCTTATTATACTTGGTAGTTTTAGATTTATTGTCCCCTTGTAAGTTCCAGCTAGGAAGTAGATTAAAAAAAACTTTGAATTTCCTCTAGGGGCAAATTGAAATGCAACTCCAATCATTGAAAGCTCCAGAAATCTTCTCCTTTTGCATAACAAAGCAGAAACTGGGAGAGAGCTTCACACTCAAACTCTCTCCAAATTAGAAGAAATTACTCACACACAGAGACATTTGCAAGCTGAAAGGGTGGAGGGAAATATCAGCTTTGTCATGTGAGGCCATACCCCATTAGGTTGGCAGCAAAACAATGTTGCTATTATAACCATTTTTTAAAGAGATGTCTCTACCTTACCTGGATAGCCCAGGCTAGCCTGATCTTGTCAGATCTCAGAAACTCAGCAGGATTGACCCTGGCAAGTATTTGGATGGGAAAACTCCAAGGAATACCAAGGTTGTGAAGCAGCAGCAGGCAATGGCAGACTACCTCTGAACATCTCTTTCTTAAAAACCTCACCATCAGCAAAGAACAAAAAAGATACTTCTAACTGGCTCAATAAAGAAATTAATACATCCTACATGTTTTTTACATTTATACAGACTGTTGCTATACTTTGGGGCAAGGAAAATACAAAGATAACAACGTTCAGAATATTTATCATATCAACTATCTGCCATAACAATTTGATGCAGCGCTGCTTCCACTAATGCACAGTTAGAACCCTCATTCCAAAATGGAACTAAATTAAGAGGGGCTTGTAAGGTTAAGTGCTCCAAAGCACTTTCTTCTACACACAGATGTTTCTAAGATATCTAATCTACTCAGTCACACAATTATGTGAAGTAGACTACATTCATTTTCTTCTGAACTAGGGTATTCTATTGCACCTCAGTTTCCCAAAGAAAACTCAGTGAATCCTCAGCTGAGTTGGGTTTCAGGCACGGTAATCCACACTTGAAGCCAATTTATTATGTACACTTTTCTTCAACCAAGCTTTGGGATAGCGCGCACCAAAACATTGCCTTTTCTTTGCAAAATGCATTATTTCTGCACCAGTCAACAACATAGTTGTCTTCCCTTCTAGTCATGAGGTTTTCAAAACTCTCAAAACAACCCTGCTTCCCCATTACTATGGCCAAGCAGAGATAAACAACAAGAAAGTACACATCCAAAGCCACGCTCAGACCCCACCCAGTGCCCCCCCCCCCCTTATTGGTTTTGCTGATGAGTGAGGAAGGCTGGGTCTCACTTTGTATGTGCCCTTTTCACTGGGAAATAAGAAATCGATCCCAATTTCACCAGGAATGAGAAATCAATCACTCCATTTTACAAAACCTCGCAGGCTGCCCACTTATCCCAAAGAAGGCACCAGGACCACAACCATTGCTAGCTACTAATGTAAGTGTTAGAGATTTGCTATCATGTGGTTCTGCAAACACCTACATTTCATTTAAATATAAAAACATTAACACTAGCAGTGAGATTCATTTTATTTATTTTTTTATACCCCGCCCATCCCCGAAGGGCTCAGGATGGCACACAACAATAATCATGCAATACAATTTTTATAAACAGTGGTAAATAATTAAAATAATACAATAAAAATATTTTATTGTGATGAAATAACATGAGCTCTACACAGCAGGGAGGGCTGGGTGGGAAAGGGACCGAGTGGGCTGGTGAGAGGGCCAGCACTTTTCTTGCCAATCCACCTTCTCCCGCTGCTTCTTCTACCCCCAACTCGCAGCTCCTTTCGCTGGCTGGTGTTCTTGCCATCTACCTACTTCCTCTGCTCCCCACTCCCCTGCAACTCACCATTTGCTTTGGCTGCTGCTTCAGATGAGTAAGTTACCCGGGAGGGCTGGTGTTTGACTAGGCTTTGTCTTTGGGGCAAGGAGAGGGTGTGTAAGGGAATGGGGATGGTGATGCTGGGGCCAGTGGGGCAGCAGGCAATAAGCTGCTGCTGCCCTGCCAGCCCAGTTTCCAGCCAATTGGCACACAGGACACACTTCCACAGCTGGAAGTGAGTCCTGCGTGCCTATTGATGGGAAGTGAGTCATCACGACATTCTGTCTTAAGGAATCATATGTTGGGATTTTCCCTAAGCAAGCAATTAAGCATAAGCTGGCTGAGCAGAAGTCTGAAGGCTGTGGTTTTCAGGTAGACATACTACTGGTATCTTTGGAAAACTTTTCTTTTTGAGTTATTTGTCAAGAAATAGTGCCAAAGAATATCTCTACTGCCAAAGACACTGGGATGTAGGGTACCAGACCATTCCAGTAGGAGAGAAGCAGACCTGTTGCGCTTTGGTATTGTCCTGTACAAAATCGTGGGATAGCGAACCTTCCTTTTTGGGAAACTGAAAGAAAAGATCAGCAATGACTGGAAGCACTGAAAGTCATAGATTTATGGAGGGATTCTATAGGCTTGGTGTCGCTGTAGAACAGACCCTGTCTTTGTCAATCTCCCCTACCTTCTCTGGAGGGGCAAGTGGTACATTGAGCAGGGAGATCTTAATAGAGGGGTGGCTTCATAAAGAAGTGAGTGGTCTTACAGATACCTTGGTCTCAGATAGGTGGGCAGTGGTGGCGAACCTATGGCACTCCAGATGTTCATGGACTACAATTCCCATCAGCCCCTGCTGGCATGGCCCCCCCCACCCCCCCCCCCCCCCACCCCCCCCCCCCCCCACCCCCCCCCCCCCCCACCCCCCCCCCCCCCCACCCCCCCCCCCCCCCACCCCCCCCCCCCCCCACCCCCCCCCCCCCCCACCCCCCCCCCCCCCCACCCCCCCCCCCCCCCACCCCCCCCCCCCCCCACCCCCCCCCCCCCCCACCCCCCCCCCCCCCCACCCCCCCCCCCCCCCCCCCCCCCCCCCCCCCCCCCCCCCCCCCCCCCCCCCCCCCCCCCCCCCACCCACCCACCCCCCCACCCCCCCCCCCCCCCCCCCCCCCCCCCCCCCATCCCCCCCCCCCTCCCCCCCCCACCCCCACCACCCCCCCCCCCCACCACCCCCACCACCCCCCTCCCCCCCCTCCTCCCCCCCCACCCCCCCCATAGTCCATGAACATCTGGAGTGCCATAGGTTCGCCACCACGGGGTTAGGGATTTGAAGGTGATGGATAACACTTTGAATTGCACATTGAACTGATGACTGATGCAGGTTTTTTTTTAAAGAAACGTGGAGGTGTGTTTGGATAAGATAACCATCAGAAGCTTTGCTTTAGCATGCTGTACTGGCCAAGGCATCTGCATAGGCTTTGAAGGGAGCCCTGTGGGCTGCTCAGACTGTGCCTGTGGCTCTTTCTCATGTCAGTGGTGTTCTGTTTGCCAGTGGGTGCTGGGCAGGGTCTTTGCTGTATTAATAAATTTCAGGTCTGTGCATAGTGGGCTGTAATGGCCTCTGGCCAAACAAGAGTTTTAAATGTTGAAAATAGGCTGGAGCTTGTTGCTTGCAACTCCCCAAGTGTTTTAGGCCAGTGGGGTGCGTAACTTGTGTTGCCTGGACAAATAGGCACCATACTCAAAGATCAATAAATTGAACTTTGATTTGAGGTTCACTGATGTGTTACAAATCCATGTGGACATACTTGGGCCAAGATGGCGTCTGCCTAATGGAAAACTGAGCTACAAGCAGGTGGCTTTGGACTACCTGCTGGGATGTGAGAGGGATGGAATTGTTAAGGAGATGAAGGTCTGATGGTGGAGCTGATGAGAAGGGGCCCACCGTCTTAACTAGGAAACAAATGGAAGAATGCTGAGTTTTAGTATTTATTTTAATTTTCAGAAGGGCTTGATCTGTTGTAGCACAATTCAGTGTCTCTTGGCTTCTTAAACACAAACAAGATTATTGTGATATGTTCTCTGATTGGCTAGTGAAATGATAAGCTTGTTTGTCTTCAAGGGTCCGTAGGGTTTCTTGCTTCTGAATTACATCTTTATGCTTTTTAGGGAGTGGATTTCCAGATACAATAGTACCCTCACTATTTAGCACAATTTGTAATCACTTGCGACAAACCAAGCCACTATACCTTGGCTGTTTAGAACATAAATAGGATTGAAGCCCAAGTGCAAAGTGATTTAATGAAAGTTCAAATAAGTGCAAAAAATATCACATAATATACAAACAGCATTCAGTTTCAGGCAACATCTGATGAGTACCGAAAAACTCAATACACATCTTCAATTCTGGTGTCCACAGAGTAGAAACTCTCAATATATTGAAAACAGATGCTTTCAAAACCTCATGAATTGTAGAGGCTGGTATCCTGCTTCCGAAATGCAGGATTTTAAAATCCAAAGTTGTCAATGTGTGAATCACAAAGAATTCTCCCAGTGAGTTGGCAACAGAATGGGTTTCACAGTAGGTCATGTTTTCAACCTATTTTCAATAAATTAATGTCTTTTGTTGAAGTTTTTTCAGGAAGTCTACCAGTATAAATATGATGCATGTTAGCATGATAGAATAATAAATAAATAATAATAAATAAGGTTTAAATATTATAAAAGTATTATAATTAGTTTAAAATGATTAATAGCTTAAATACCCTAAATATACCATGTAAAATGAATAATTCCATAAAACAGAACATAAAGTATAATCTATATGAATATTAAAAGATTATACAAAACCTCATAAAAGGTAGGACAATTCTCTATTCCCCTATTTGCCTAAGTCATCACTTTGTACTTTTCAGCAGTCCTATAAGGTAGGGCAGTAGATTTAACTCATATGGCTTGCCAAAAGGCTTTAGGGGCTTTATGCTCTTGACAGCTCCACTTGGGTGAACCAAGTGGAATTTAGCTCCATGCTCCCCTCTCCCCATGCCTGAAGCAAGTGATATTGAAGTGAAAGAACTTATAGGTGAAATTTCTGAGGTTGTTAATTGCAGGGGGATATAAGGTGTTAGTTGGACAGGGAGAACATATTGTTTATTGTTGTGAGGCATTCCCAGGGGATGGCATTGAGGCAGTTTGTGTACAGAAGTGTTTATCCTGGCCTTGTTCTGTTATGTGTTCCAAAATTCCAGAATGTTTGTGGCACGCTGGAATGGAGTTGGGCAGGGAGTTGCAACAAGCTGCAGAGTTGCAGCAAAATTCTGTCCGGTTTCTTTTTTAATGCGCTGGTGGAACTGTAGCCATAAAAACAAAGCTGGCAGTCCTTGGAACTGAAACTCAGCGATCTTCTCTGAGCAGTGTGGCATTTTTGGAGGATGTACGAGGAGTGGAGCGATTAATAACTCCCAATTGCTTATTGAAACTTTTTGAAATAACCAGTATTTTTTTCTTCTTCTGACTCTTCTACAGATGGAGGATGGTCATTCCCTTTTTGATTACAGCGTTGGCTTGAATGATATTGTTCAGCTGCTGGTCAGACAGAGCCCCAGCAGGATGCCTCCGGGTAACAAAGAAAAGGACTCTGAACTGTCAGACACAGATTCTGGTTGTGGCTCTGGGCAAAGCGAGTCTGACAAGAGCTCCAATAATGGGGAAGTGGCTTTGGAAATGGAGGTGCAGCCAAGCACATCTGCTCAGGCTGACATGATGAACTTGGTGGACCCTGGTTTTGGATACTATAAGGTGAGGAGGTTTTGGGTTTGCTTTTTTAAATTCATGAGGATAGAACCATTGAAAATAGGTCAGTTAGTGTATAAGCAGGTTACATTTTAAGAAAGAGGAGGAATAAGTAAAAAGAGAAAAAGGAGGACAGATCCAAGAAGAAAGGATGTAAGTAAACATCTGTAAAGTTATTCAAAGCCACTTGCAATAATAATAACAGTTAAAATGTAACCTGCTTATATAAGTCTATTCTCCTTTCTCCCTAATTTTCCTTACTTTCCCCCTTCTATTCTTTGGTTTTTTTCTTTTCTCTTCTTTTTTCTATACCTGTTATGTAAAGCTGTTGAATTTATGTATGTTTAGATCACAAAGTAACTACTCAAAACATGAGCGAATTGTATTTTCCTGCATTTTGCTACACTGAATATTTTGTTTTATACTTTAATAAGCCTAAATAAACTAATTAAAAAACAAGAAAATAGGTCAATTAGTGTATTTTTATGCCTAGGTAGAAACATTATTATTCAATTTTTTATATTTAAACACTTTAGCATGCTAAAAATGCTTAGGTTGGCAGTCTGAAATGATAAAAAAATGCTTAAATTCTCAAAACCCCTCCCTCCCCTCCCTTGCATGCCACCCCTCACTTCCTCCCCTCATTTTGCATGCCACCCCTCCTCCTCCCACCGTTAGGGTGGGTGGGTCATGTCCAGATGCCTGGCCCCCCTCCCTCCCCTCCCTCGCATGACACCCCTCCCCTTCCTTGCATGGCACCCCTTCACTCCTTCCCCTCCTTTGCATGCCACCCCTCCCTCCCCCGCCCTCTGCTAGGGTGGGCGGGCCATGTCCATATGCCGGCCCCCTCCCTTCCCCATTGCTGTTAGCCGGATTGAATATCTGCTGGCAGAGGAACATGGCACAAGGAAGTTACATTCTACTTTGCTTATTCTGGTTTCTTCCAAAGAACGTTGTGTTTGGAGAGGGTGCAAAGAAATCTGTTACATGATCCCTTGGGATTCCCTGTGGTGATAGAAAGGCTGTGAAACTAGTTTGAGCCAATGCCAGATCCCTGTGACCTAAAATAGCTTCCCTGAATTGTTGTCCAAAAATATGGAGGTCATCTTATACAGAAAGGATTCCCTCTTCAACCCACATATCGTCTTGGGAACTCAAAAGGTTGGCAGAGGATTTTGAATTCCATAGAACCAGCATCAAATATTTATGACTCAGCTCCAGGTTGAGTTGAGACAACTGTTTCCAGCACTTGAAAGGTATTTGTCCACCCATATCTCTGGAACACTGGTTTTTTTTAAAAAAAAAAAAGAATGGAAATCTTAGTGCTGCTTTTCGCAATTTAGAACCCTCCCCCCAATCTTAGGATTCTCTTAAGCTCTCAACTGATGCAGTCTTATTTACCATTACCCCACTCTCAAGTGTGCAGGTGCTTTTGACATTCTGAAGGACATTTAACCCTTGCCGGGCTTGTTTTTTTGGGAGGGGATCTTTTAATTCAATTGCCATATTTTTCTGTATACCTAGAGCAGTGGTTCTCAACCTGCGGGTCGTGACCCCTTTGGGGGTCGAATGACCCTTTCACAGGGGTTGCCAAAGACTCTGCATCAGTGTTCTCCATCTGTAAAATGGATAAATGTTAGGGTTGGGGGTCACTGCAACATGAGGAACTGTATTAAAGGATCACGGCATTAGGAAGGTGGAGAACCACTGACCTAGAGAGTCCTGTGGAAAGGTAGAGGTGCCTGTCCTGTCTGCATGGGGCCCTATTTAGGAAATGTCTGTGCAACCTTTTTCAGAGTCCTGCTTTATGTGGCTGATGATTAAATTATTGTTAAAAGATCAATTTGTCTTCCCGCATGGGGACTGGCCAGCTTACTATATCTGTCCTTTACCCCAGATAGTGGGATTCACCAGGGAGAAAACCCAATGCAGACTCTGAGTTGCTGTACTGGCTAAATGTCAGAGCAGTGATGAAACAGCCAATTTTTTTTTCTATGAGACCCATGTACCATGCACTCATTGACTGAGACCCTGTATTTCAGGATAGTTTTGTTTAAAGAACCTGGGAGCAGGTAGTAGCACAGCACAGGGGAAGCAGAGAGGAGGATTGTGTGACTTAGTTGTACAGCATAACCAGGTCCTCCTCTTAAGTCTAGGAGTGGCACAATCCCCCTGTCAGTTGCATCACCTGGGCCAAGAGCAATGCTTTTTGGGCTCTTGTGATGTGACAGTATCTGAAGATATTGTGTAGGGAAGCTACCACTTTTCTTCTACATTGTTGTTTGAAGTGTGTTTGTGTAGGGGGGAAATAGTAGTCACATTTGCCCTTCAGTAATTTCAGGGTTAGATTCATGGCAAGAAATGCAAACGTGCTTTGTTTCTTTTAGATCAATGAGTTGGTTGATGCTCGAGATACAAGCATGGGGGCCTGGTTTGAAGCACAGGTTGTAAACGTGACTCTGAAAGAGGAGATCAACAAGGAGAACGAGAGCGATGAGGAATCTGAGCTTCCAGAAGCTGTTGCGGAGGAGGATGTTATATATCATGTGAAATATGAAGAGTAAGTGGTTATGAGAGAATGTTGTAGAAACTTCCCTAGCAAATAGCGTGCCTCTGAAGCAGAAGCTCAACCTGGGCTGCTGCAAAAGTGCTCTGGATAGCAAGAATGGTAGTGGCAAGCTGGCAATAGTAGGTCAACTGAGATCTGAGTGTCCTTTTTAAAGTGCCAGGTTTTTCTGGGGTTTGTGTAAATCCAGGCTCTGTAACTAACTAGATCACTGTAGCGCTTCTTAAAATGCTGCTTGAGGAAAATGGTTTGCCCCTGGTTTCCTCCTCTGCTTGTTTATGAAAGAGCACTGTGCAGGAATATGAGATCCCCCTACAGAATGCTGCCTTGTAAATACACACACCCTGAGTCAGAACGATGCAGCCATGACGTTCTGTCCAAGGTTGTACACGTAATTGGTTCCTGTAGCAAGCTGCGCTGGCTTCATCATGCAGAAAGAAAACCAGTGCCAGCTGGGAACAGTTTTGTGTGTTCAGGCCTGGGTTAGGAGTCAGTGATTGCAGAATGAATCTGCCTGACACCATGAGGGCTAAACCATGACTGTGTCAAGATTTCTTGGCAGCCTATGACGATGAGGTGCGAAGCCAGCGTTCCTTCACTCACAACTTGTGGCCTTCCAGAAAAACTAGGTGTAGCCGCTGGTTTGGGCATGAAGTAAGTAAGGTTTCTGCCTGAAATGCAGGGGAAAAAAGCTGTGTTGTAAAATGCCCTCTTCTTGCTGTAAAGACAGGGGGATGTGCAGAATGAAAATGCTGTGGGGTCTCCTTTACTGGCAGTGCCACTTAAATGCCAAAATAATAATGGATGATGTTTTGAGTAAGCTGATAGAACAGCAGCTCTTCTATTTCTATTTCCATTTATTTCTATATGTTTGCATTTATTACTTGCTCTTTTACCACATTCTCATGGCCGATTACCATAAAAACCGTACAGCACTAAAATCACGACAGTAAAAATGCAGTGCCCCCTCCTGAAAACCCAACCACAATCTAAAATCTGCACCCATCCACAAAAAAGGGAGGGGTGCATGGACATCTTTTGGGGGTCTCTACAAGTGAGGTGAGTCAGCCAAACAGCCAGGTGAAGCAGATGGTCTTCTCCAAGTGCTGAAACTCCAAAAGAGTAGGCCCCAAGCGAACCTCTGGAGGAAGGGCATTCCACAGTGTGGAGGCCACTGTAGAGGAAATCCTCTGGACCACCCCACCCCCTTACCTCTGAAGGGGGCAGGACAGTTAGGCAGGCCTCCCCCTCCGATCTCAGCACCTGGGCAGGAATATATGGGCAGATGTACTCTCTCAGATACCCAGAACCGAAGCCATGGAGGCCTTTAGAGGTTAGCACAAGCACCTCGATTGAGCCCAGCAGCGCATCGGAAGCCAGACTTCTCAGAATAGGGGTGATGTGATTCCAGCGCAAAGCTCAGTCAAGAGACAAGCTGCCATATTCTACACCAGTTAAAGCTACTGGACCATCCTCAAAATATAGTGCATTACAATAATGCAGTCTGGTGACCAGAGCATTAATAACTGGCCAGGTCATCTGGTCCAGGAAAAAGCGGAGCTGCTGCACCAGCCGAAGATATTGAGGGCCCTTCTGGTTGTCATTGCCACCAGAGTTTCCAGAGACAGTACTCCATCCAGGATGACCCCAAAATCCCACACCTCGTCTTTCTGGGGTAGAACCACCCCTTCTAGCACTGGGTTTTGCTCAATTCCCTGGGCTCAGGAGCTCGGCACACACAGCTCCTCTGTCTTGTCGAGATTCAGATGGTTCTCTGGAAATCACCTCAGGATCATTCAAAACCATTGAGTCGAACTCCATATGAACGTACGATGACTTGAAGCATCTAGCTGTAGATGGCCTTTGTATGGGAATGTAAACACCCCTCCCCCCCCAACTGTAACCCTTAATGAGGCTTGTTGCCTTTCCCTTTCTGTAGCTGCTCATAAACTGCTCTAGAGCCATTCTGGCTATTGGGCAGGAGCTGAGACTTTCCTCTGACACTTTCTACAGTCTTTCAGGACTGTAACTGAAGAAGTTTTGAACTGCATCCCCCTCCTGTGAAGGCAGGCAAGAAACCCATCTGTATGCAGTTCCCTTTGAAAGCCAGCCATTACAACATTGGTAACTTCTGCTTTAAAGATCTGTACTGCTTACAGCTTTTTAGAAATGTAATGCTTGGAAAATGTGGCATGTTTTAAAACTTCTCTTGCTTTGGGATGTGCTGTTTTAAATGTGTTGGTGGGCTGTTTTTTTCTTGAAGCTACCCAGAGAATGGTGTCATCCAGCTGAGCTCCAAAAATGTGCGTGCTCGTGCCAGGACAATTCTGAAGTGGGAAGAACTGGAAATTGGAGATGTTGTCATGTTGAATTACAACCCTGATGACCCAAAGGAGAGGGGATTTTGGTATGATGCCAAGATCCTACAAAAACGAGAAACCCGAACGTACAAGGAGTTGTACGCCAAGATAGTTCTTGGGTAAGTAGCCTATCCCAAACCTGAAAGGATCCCTACCACCCCAAATTGGTATTTGTTGCAGTCCTTGAGCCAAAACCAGTATTTGAAGGGGGAAAGAGAAGGGAGCAGCTATAGGGGTACAAATGCACAGCTGCTGTTTAGTCCCTGCTTGCAAAGTAGACTGGTTCTTATTTCCTGTTTTCTTACTGAATACACATAAATTATCTGTGTGGAACCTACAGCTTTGTTTTAAATTGTTTTGGTTTGTCTCCCTTCTAGTAATGCTGGAAATACCTTAAATGACTGTCGAATTACCCTTGTAGATGAGATCTACAAGATTGAACAGCCTGGGTGCGCTGTCCCACTGACTGCTGAGAGCCCCATGAAAAGTGAGTCCCTTTGGCTCTGTACTCGATGGCTTTTCTCCACTTCGGTGTTGGAGGGTGGTTTGAACTTCAGAGGACTCTGGGACCACTATGATAGGTCAGGACCCCTGTGCTATCTGGCTAGAAATGCCTAGCAAGCTTACAGACAGTCACGACTGTTGCTTATCACCACTGATGGTCTGCCACTTGGAAACACAGAGGTTATGTGCCCGTTGATACACCCATTGTCTGAATGTATCTAACCTTTTTAAATAACAGCATTATGTATTTACACACGTATCCCACGTCTCTGGTAATCTTCTCCCAGACATCTTACATCGGTTAACAGGCAGGTGCTGTTCTCAGGCTTACAGTCTAAAAAAATGAGCTTCTCAAGGGAACAAGAGTGGGGTGGGGAAAGGAGCCTTGAAGCTGAGGACAATCAGTCTGGCATTCCCATTCATATTCAGTTGGGGCCAAAGTGATTTTCCCTTGCTAGTTGTCTCGCTTGGTTGAAGAGGTGGGGGAGAACGATCCTCCTGCGGCCGCTGGTCTTTGGGCCGGCGACAGAAGCCAAAGGAACTATCTTCCCCTTCTCCAAACTTTGGGTAGTGGACTGCTGGTGGAAGATCCTTTATGGCAGAGAGAAGGGAAGGGAGCTCTCTGTGCTTGCATCTCTGTGCAGCGGTTGGGGGCCAAGCTGGTCTTTCTCTTGCCAAGGGGTCCTTCCTGGAAAGGAGGTGATGCCATCTCCCAGTGAACCGTATTTCTTTGGCTGGTGACAGTATCCCTGCTCTGGTCTTGAAGCAGCTAATGCCCTTAGTTACGGACTGGGTGGGGATATTTGATGCCTTCTTTGGTCTGTTCACACGTGGTGTGTGTGCTTTTGAACCTCTTCAGGGCCCAGTGGACCAGTATGTAAGCACTGCAAGGACAACCCTAACAAGCCCTGCCGGATGTGTGCCTGTCACGTGTGTGGAGGGAAAGAGAGCCCTGAGAAGCAGCTGATGTGTGATGAGTGTGACATGGCTTTCCATATCTACTGCCTCAGCCCTCCTCTTAGCAGAATACCTGAGGATGATGACTGGTAAGCTGTCCTCAAAGAGGAGCGTGT
This sequence comes from Sphaerodactylus townsendi, assembly GCF_021028975.2. NCBI lineage: Eukaryota > Metazoa > Chordata > Lepidosauria > Squamata > Sphaerodactylidae > Sphaerodactylus > Sphaerodactylus townsendi. The sequence continues at coordinate 15,450,951 of NC_059429.1, forward strand.
TGTTCCCACAGTTGACCTGAGAGTAAATATTAGCCCCGGGGAGGGTAACGGCAGCCTTGGCCCTTTTATGCGGCACCTTTTATTCAAGACAGCTGGAAAATGACTGCTCAGGTGGAGCAAGCTGGCCGCTGTCCCAGGTGAAATCTCAGGACTGTTGGGGAACCATTAAGGGAATCTGAAACTGTTGCAGATGGGTTTGGGTGGCTCCTAGACTGGCCTCTCCCTTGAACTGAGAGAAGCTTCTCTGTGGACCAGATCTTAAACTACCTGGCACCACATCTCTGGGGTCTGAGTTGGAAGTCCCCTGGGGGAAACTTTCAGTGAGTGCTAAAGCACTGAAAGCAAAGCGGGCACAAATGCTGCTAGAAGCACACATCCTTAATTTCTACCTCCCTGCATCCTGTGACTGAATATACAGAGTCAACATGGACTGTGTGTACTTGTGAGTGCATTTAGAGGACGAGTTGCATTCTGTGCTGGACTACATTAACCGTGACTCTAGTCTCTGCTCTGCCATGGGGCTCACTAGTCAGGACTGGGCAAGTTATTGGTTCTCAGGGTGACTTTTGAGGCAACATTGGGGTATTCCTGTGCAAGTTAGGCTGGATGTCCTGCAGGAGGGTGAGATATAGGCATTTGTTCAGCAGCTTCTCTGTACCCGTTGAGGCACACCTGGTGTCATCTGGTTTGTTTTGAGCAAGAAGTGGGCTTTCATCTGTCAGCTTTGTTCACTTTTAAATGGTGTTAAAATGTCTGGATTTTTTTTTTAAATTGTGGGTAGAAGATTGTTGTTTTTCAGAAGAAATGCACTGGTCAGATTTTATATGCACCAGCATTTATGCTTTCTGTGATCCAGACAAACCTTTTGCCAAATTTTAACTTCCTGCGTCAGCAAAGGGGCTGTAAAGAATTGTAAACTGTTCATTTGCAAAACTAGGTTTGGAACGGGATAAGGTGCTCTGATTTAAACTTCCTCCTGCTGCAGATAAAAACGGAGTGACAAATAATGATTCCTTTCTCAATATTTCTGCAGGTACTGCCCTGAGTGTCGGACTGATGCAAGCGAAGTGGTGTTGGCTGGGGAGAGGCTCAAAGAAAGCAAGAAGAAATCGAAAATGGCATCTGCTAACTCGTCCTCTCAGCGGGACTGGGGCAAGGTGGGTCTGTTCTGGCTTGGCTTGTTTCGAACATCAAACAACATTGCAGTCCTGCACAAAAGTTGGGTGCATGTGTGTGTTACCACACTCCCATAAACATGTTAACATGTGTTCCGCTTGACTTGGGGAATCGGCTTGCGTGTTTGTGCAGGGCACAGCAAACCAGGATCTTTTACCTAAAGAAGTGACTGTGAGTAGGAAGTCTTCAGCAGGCAAAAGGATAACAGAGACCTGTCCTATTCTGTGAAGAAAATCTGATGAAAGAAGGAGAAATCCAGAGTGTGTTGGAAACCTCTGTTGCAGTTCAGTTGGTATCCAGCACCAGACTCCCATTACTGGCTCTTAAGCCAGGCTAGTTACAACACAGGATAAAGGAGTACTCGAGAGTTGGGCAACTAATCAGGAGAAAACTATAGAACTGACTAGATGGAAGTTGGGAAGCGCAACAGGAAGTTTCTGACTGAAATATAATTCTGGATTATAAAAGTGACGAGATGAAGCTATATTTTGCATGAACGTTGGGGATAGTGGGAAGATTTAAATTGGAATTTCCAGACTGCCATGGGGCATTCAATGTTTGAATTGTGTTCATGATCAGTGATCACCTGCTGTGGAAACGAAATACAGGAAGAGGCAACTTTGTCTTTTAGCCGGACTTAACTGCTGCCATTTTTTTGGCAATCCCTGATTTTTCCCCAAAAGGTTCCCTTGGAAGCACTTGCAATGTCCCAGGATTCTCCACTGTGTTCTGCTGCAAAGTTCTCTCTGAGACCCAAAACATGGCAGTTACACCCCATGTTCTCTGTGTACCTTGTGGCACTTTCTTATAGTGTTACAATCACAGTGTATCCAGGCTGGGAGGGAGAGTGTCCTGATGAAAGGAGGGGCTAGCAACTTGTGCACAAGTTTCCCTTCAGAAGAGGTGTGCCTACCTACCTCAGGTGATGCTAAGTACCTGGCAGTTTTCCCAATACTATTGAGGTACGTGGCCTCCACAGTGGAAACAGTGGTTCAGGACACTCCCAATGACATAGAGAACCAGTACTGGAGGGCAGTTTATTTCCCATCTCTCTGAATCATACTCTGCCCTTTACTCTGTGGGCTCCACAATCAAGCTGATTGGGACCTTGGGAATAAGTTTTCACTTGGCTATGGGAAGGCTTGCGTGGCCCATTAACACTGTCTCCTTGGAAGACCCAGATTTCCCCCTTTACAGGCATGAGTTCATTTGTGATTATTCTTTCTCTCTGAAGTGGCACTTCTTCTTTCTTTTGAAGGGCATGGCGTGTGTGGGCCGCTCAAGAGAATGTACCATCGTTCCATCAAACCATTATGGACCAATCCCTGGGGTTCCCGTTGGCACCATGTGGAAGTTCAGAGTCCAGGTGAGAGATCAGCGTCGGGTGACGGGGAGACTGGAAGCAACGCCCAGTTGCGTGCATAATGTTGGATGCAAGCTCTTGTCTGAACTTGGAAGTAGAGAGAGCCGAGCCTACACAAGAGGGAGAAGCCAAGCTGACAAGGATTGCAGACCCTCAGGGATAAAGGAAGGCTTTTGAACAACTTCTCCTTGCATTGTGCATGTGCAGGAAGTGTACAGCTGGTCCCTTCTTGGTTTTTGGCAGCCTGAGTAGCATTTTGGGGCAGGGACAAGTGTGCAGAAATAAAGGGTGTTAGTGGCTCCTATTTCAGTTGGTTATGAGACTAGAAACAACTCCTTCACCAAGCAAAGAGTATTGTAAGAATTGTATCTTGCCTGTTCAGTATCTCTTCACTCTATCAGTGACTACTAGGCATGGGGAGTAAAGGGAACCTCCACATTCAGAAGCAGTTAACCTCTGTATCCCAGTGCCAACAGGTGTCATTGGGGAGGGTCTCAGCATGCTCTGTTGTTGCATCTCCAGAGAAACTTTTTGGCTGCTGTGTGAGAGAAGATGCTGGACTAGGTGGGCCACAGGTGTGATCCCAGCAGGTCTCTGCTGATGTTCTTAATGGAACCATGAAGCTCTGCCTGTACAGAAAATTGTGTCATTCAGAACTGCTATGAACTCCTGATTCATGGGTTTGTCTGTCTGCAGGTGAGCGAATCTGGCGTCCACAGGCCCCATGTGGCGGGTATCCATGGAAGAAGCAATGATGGTGCCTATTCTCTGGTCCTGGCAGGAGGCTATGAAGATGACATAGTAAGTGGTTACAGCTGGGCAGAGGCAAGGCTAACTGACTGTTTTTGTCTCTGGACAAAACCACAGCATGATACAGCTGGGTATGAAAATCCTGAATCCAAATCTTGTCTATTTGTTGGGTCAGAGCCACAGCATTAGAGCAGTTCTCGAGCACTAGATCACACCTGTGATGAAAACCAGGCTGGAAAACAAATCTCAAAACACCTAGGTGCCAAAATTCCAAAGTTCCATAGTTATAATAATACGAACTGCCCACCTTTAAACATATATTGGAGAGGAAATCATATGTCAGATCAGATACCATCATACTCATAAGGCACCAAACTGATTTGTATATTCCCCAGCCCTGGATTGAATTTTATATGGCTGTATTCCAGGATCACGGGAATTCGTTCACTTACACTGGAAGTGGAGGACGAGACCTTTCTGGAAACAAGCGTACGGCTGAACAATCTTGCGATCAGAAGCTCACCAACATGAACAGGTGAGGAAAATAGCAAGTACTGACTGATTTACAGAACCTCACCAGCAGGCAAAATCTAAGAGCTCTTGTCTCCTGGAAGCTCATTTACAGTTTACTTTGATATGGGAATTTAAACAGTAAAGTGGTTTGCTTTTTCAGTATATAGTGGCCAGGTCTAAAAATGCCTCTAGCACTTCCTCTACTTGTCCTAGGCTATTGTCTTAAACTTTACCCGGTCTTGAAGCACCATTTAAGATCCTGCAATCACACTCCCTGAACTCACTTCAGTGTCTGTGTTTTCTCAAAGCAAGGAGTGAACCAGAGGCTGGAAGAGGGCTCAGACTCCGCTCCTCCCCCTTCCAGCAAGTTCCAGTCCCTCTGACTTGTATCTTGACGGAATAGTACCTTCAAGATAAAATCTCCTGAGATACCCACCTCTGCAAATGATGTGCTTAGCAATACACCCCTCCCCCACCACAGGTTATTCTTGAGACCTAAATGAGAGCTGTGTGTCCAGGCTAACATAGCCTACAAGTGTTGTGCCAGGATAACCCACATCTTTTTGTGGCCAGTCTTTTTTTTTGTGTAATTCTGTTTCTGCTAGTCCTAGGGGAGGGTCAAAAGTTTACTATTCGGTTAACTGTCACGACACCCTGTGTTGAAGGATAACAGTTGAACAATCTGTACAGCCACCTCTCTGTTTCTGCAACTCACCAGTCATTCCTTGCTCACTTTCTTGTTTTTTGCTCCCCATGTCTTTTGTGAGAATTTCAGCACAAATGGAAGGAATATGGGCTTCAGAAAACAAACACAATTAATTTCCTCCCTAATTTAACTTCCTGTCAGTGTTAGAATTGGTGCTCAAATTAATGTATACAAGCTGCCACATTTTGAAATGTATCATTGCAGACGAAAGAGCCAGGAGTCCAAACCATGTCATGTGACTTTTCTGTGCCTCCATAGGGCTATGTACAAATTTGTCTAATTATTTGTAACACAGAGTGAGCATTGAACGTGACCAGCCCCACCAAAGGAGGAAGAGCTGGTCACAAGTGAAGCAAGGAAGAATTAAATCCGGGGTGTGTGTGTGTGTGTCCTAACTTCTTCTGAACTTGGGAGGCTCACAGGCAGCATAGGAGGGTGATCACTGCTCTCCTCAGTTGGAGGTCTTTCAGTCACAGGGATTGATGAGCTCCTTATTCACTTTGCTTTTTTACAAACTCAATAATTACTGATTATCCCCAAACCATGAGTTCCATAGGGTTAAATATATTGACTCCAGTGACATATCTTACTGGAGAAAATGCCATCTTGTCTTCTGTTCCCTCCATCAACAATGAATTGTAGATTGCTCTTTGTAAATAGAGGTTCGCACTCTTGGTTCCACTACTGATACATGTTTGACACCTGCAGGGCTCTGGCACTGAACTGCAGTGCTCCAATCAATGATAGAGACGGAGCAGAGGCCAAGGACTGGAGATCTGGGAGGCCCGTCAGAGTGGTGCGGAATGTGAAGGGGGGCAAACACAGCAAATATGCCCCCGTTGAGGGGAACAGATACGATGGCATTTACAAGGTAAAGAAGTGCAGTTGCATTGTTTTGTACAGAGGAGATGGGTGTAGATTTGGAACTTTTGAAAAAGAGATGGGGTTCTCAAATGCCTCTGTCTTCCCTCCTCCCCCCAATTTTCCCAAGGTTGTGAAGTACTGGTCTGAAACAGGGAAATCTGGATTCTTGGTGTGGCGTTATCTGCTCAGGAGAGATGATGAGGAGCCAGCCCCCTGGACCCGGGAAGGGAAGGAGAGGATGAAAAGGCTTGGGCTGACCATGCAGGTATGCTGTGTCACAATTTTTCAGCCCAGTGTTGCTTTCTTGGGTGGCCACAACTGCCAACCATGTGCAGTTCTTGTGAGAGAACCTGGGGAACATACTAGAAATCTGATGTTGCCAGCACACGTGCATTCTGGTGGACAGAAATGCAGTGAACATTAAGAAACATTAATCTGTATTTTCACATAAAGCTAAATTTCGAATCCAGCTTCAGAATGTTCACACAATTGTGAACACGGCTCTGAAATGCTTCTGGTGTCCTCCGTGAGGATATCTGGACTGGAGATCTTCAAGTGGCATAACATACAGTGCTTGTTTCTAGCCTGCACTTGTTTACAAGAACTGCCTCAGTTGTGGCAACTAATTAGGCCAGTGATGGCAAACCTTTTTGAGACAGAGTGCCCAAACTGCAACCCAAAACCCACTTATTTATCGCAAAGTGCCAACGTGGCAATTTAACCTGAATACTGAGGTTTTAGTTTAGGAAAAACGGTTGGCTCCGAGGCATGCGTTACTCGGGACTAAGTTTGGTGATAGTCAGTGGCTTTGCTTTGAAGCAACCGTGCAACGCTTCGAACAGGTGAATCACGACCCTAGGAGGGTTTACTCAGAAGCAAGGGCCCCCCCCATGACAAACTCTGTGTGTGCGTGTCCACAGAGAGGGCTCTGAGTGCCACTTCTGGCACCCATGCCATAGGTTCGCCACCACTGAATTAGGCCATTGTCCTTCTTTTCAACCTTTCATCTCTTCAAAGTGGCTTATGTTTTAACATAAAATTCCCAATGTATAATCTCCCATTGGCGACTTTTGAAAAAGATTTGTTGACTCACTTGTCCCTGTTGCTCTTCTGCAGTGGGTTTTCCATGGAGTCTTTGCCATGACAGTTGTCTCTTGAAAACACTTGAGTAGAGAATCATTTGTGTGAATTTCTGTCATGAAAACTTAGATGCTTAGATTCCCCCCTCCCCGCAGCAAGTAGAGGAAACACCACTTTGCATTTTTTAGAGAGGCAACCTGTAAGGTAAAAGAGAAACCAAGACATGTACACCAGTTTTGTTCACTAGTTAGCTGGACTGCATGAGGCTCTCAGTGGTTTTCTCTGCAGTATACTGCCCCCTACCCTCCTGCTACGGAATATGTGCTCTTTTTTCCTCCTGTTGTCTTTGGCAAATTAGTCTTTGGCATCAATGGAAGCCAAAACAATGCTGCATTTGGTTAGTTGACTGTAAACCTGCTGTTGACAATTGGGCTGGGAGAAACAGAAACGGAGGTCTGCCAGATCAGTCCTTCCAGTTCAGTATACTGTCCTCCACCAGCAGCCAGAGAGAAGCCTTTGGCTGAGATGTATGTAAAAACTAACCCTTTCCCCCCTTCTAAATTTAGTATCCTGAAGGGTATCTAGAAGCTATTGCAAATAAAGATAAAGAAAATGACAGTACACTTGAGGAAGAATTTGAAACTCCGGATAAAGGAAAGAGGAAAAGAAAATCTGGTAGGTGACCATGTCAAGTAGTTGTTGACCAAGTCCTTCTTTCCCCCCCCCCCCCCCCCCATTTTTAACGTTTGCATTTTCTTCTCCAGATAATGGGAGACGGTCTTCTGTGTCTCCAGCCGCCACGCCAAAGAAGACCAAAGTGGAGGCCTACAAACTCACTGCCCAGCAGAAAGCTGGGATCAAAGCTGACAAAGCCAATGCCAAGCTGTGGAATGAAGCTCTCGAAGCCCTTAAAGATGGACCGGTAAATGTGGGCGTGGGCTGATGAACGGCTGCTCTTCTGATGTGGCTTTTATTGATAGTGATGATTACTTTTGTGAGAACACATTAAAAAAGCTTTTTTCCAACTGTCCCGTGAGCTGTGGGCAAATGGCCCGTAGCTTGTCCTACACTTTTGAAACTTCGTCATATTGCTTCGCATACCCTTGAAATGGTACAAAGTGGTAAAGTCTAGATGTGACAGCAGCCTCTACCACTTCATGCTACCGATGGGAATGTCATTAGTGAATGCATTCCCACATGGAGAAGGGGCTGGGCTTGAAATTTCCCTCGGGTGCTTCTTCACTTCCAGGGAGCCCTTTTCTGAACCGTACAGTCCAACCTGCCACCTTTCTGCTATGTGGGTATCGACAGATTGTTGGTTCCCTTGGTCTCTCTTCATTTCCCACTCTGTACTGCCCTTCTGCAGCAAATAATGTGCTGGTCTGCCTGCCTCTCTTTATGCTGCTTGTAATGCAACCATTGCTTGGAATTATTTCCCGTGCTGGGCTTCTCCCCTCCCATCTCTTTTGATCCCCCTCTCACCTCTACAGCAATTGGCTTTCTTGAGCCCTCTAACGTGTCTGTCCGCTGCACCTGATTCCCCCTTTCCACACACCCATCCCTAGCCACTCCCTTTTTTTCCTCCTGTCCCAACGATAAAATATCAAAGTTCGTACTTTTCTGAGCAGTGCTTTGTTATATGGTGTTTTTGGCAAAGTGAAGAATGGGAGGATAGAAATACAGTTAATTCTTCCAATTCCTTTTTTCATGGCAGAAATTCCTGAAGAAAGTGGAAGAAACCTTCTTGTGCATTTGCTGTCAGGAGGTGGTGTTTGAGCCAATCACAACAGTGTGCCAACACAATGTTTGCAAGGTGAGCAGCAATCCTTGATCTCTACACTGAGGGTCCTTCAGACCTTCCTGCATTTTTGGAAGTGTAACTTTCTGAATACATTTGAGACTGATCTGACAGTGTCTGCCTCTGCAAACTAAAACCAGATTTTGACAATAAATGGAATTGAGTATCTGCAGATTCACAGCAAGCAGAAGGACCTGTGCAGCTAGGGCATTTCATTCAGCTTTTGTTAGAAGTAAAGCTAAAAGGCTTCATTGCAAGTAATTGTCTCTGGCAAATCACATATCAGTATTAGATGAGGTAGCTGCCTCAAACCTACCTTGTGCCACAAAGGGTGATTTTTGCTTCTTCTGAGCAAGAAAGAAAGTATCCATTCACTTGGGGCTTAGCAGCAAGGAAGCCAGAAGGGTTGTGAGTTCAGTCCACTAATGCCAAGGGTCATTTTGTACTCTATAATATATCTTAATTTAAAAAATGCTATTATAGTGTTGTGGATTGCAAAGCATAAAAGTAAATGGTTAATTACCCCCAACTTTTCACTCTCCTACACTAGATCATATCACTGCTTAGTGGAGACAGTTTGTGGAACTGACACACATGTGCATGGTGGTAAAAATAAAATAGGGAGCCCAGTTATAATTATATTAGAGGGACCCAGAAAAGGGAGGGAACATTGCCTGGGCTAGTGCTTCAACTCAGTGAAACAGCCACCGACTTAAAAAGAGTAAACAAGGAAAGGGATGTGGAGTAAAAGGTAGAGGAGAGAGATGAGTCAGATGCCGCTTGCACTGATCTTCTGAAGTAGTGCACTTTTCTTGTGCTGGTGCCCTTCCTGGAAATGGGTGAGGGGGTCCTTCCACTGGCCCATGGACCTCTGGCTGTTGGTAGAAGGCCAAGACCCCTTTGCTTCAGCATTCCCTGAGCAGCCATAGATAAATCTGTAGTGGGTCGCCCTTGGGAGAGACTTTGTACAAGTGCAGCTGGTCAGACCTCTTAACAGTATTTATTGGATTTCTCCCAGGACTGCCTGGACCGATCCTTCAGAGCAGAAGTCTACAGCTGCCCAGCATGTCGCAACGATCTCGGCAAAAACTACACAATGGAAGTGAACCAAACGCTGCAGACTCTCCTAAATCAGCTCTTCCCAGGGTACGGCAATGGACGGTGATTCCACAAAGCACTTCTCATTTCCTGTGCTCCCTTCCCTCTTTGAAAAAACTTTTAAGTGGTGTTTTGGTGGGGTTTTATTTAAATAGCTTTTTCAGAAAAGCCTCTGTCCCCTTTGCCTCCTTTTGGCCCCGGCCAACAATAAAGGTTGATGAACCCATTTGTGTATTTTTGTGTGAATGCTTTCTTTTAAGGAAAAGAAAAGAGTAAAAGCTTGATATGAGCACAGACTTTAAGGAATTACAAATTTGTTTATTTTGTGTGTGCTACTAGATAGGACAGAATTAAGTTCCTGAAGGAATGGTGTTCACTCCCTTAAAAAAAAAAGACACCTAGTACATAGTTTGTTGCTAGAACAATCTCTTGAAACTTATGGATTTTGGCCATATTTTAAAAATCTTTTTTTTGGCAGCTTTTTTTTTGATGCTCTGTGAATCGACTTTTCTGCTTAGGGTTTAGCACCTAGGTAATTTGAGAACTCCCTATCTTTCTCCCCCACCCCAACCCGATTTTGTATCCAAGTTGAAATCCCTTCTATACCACTTGTCTTAAGGGCTTTTGTGTAAAAGTTAAAAGTTACTACCTCAGTCTCTGCATATATACCAGGCCTGATGTTGCTTCCGCCCTGGAGTGTCACACAGGAAAACAAATGAAAGTCATTTGGAAGTGCCTTTTTGGGTCCTTTTATTTTTGCTGAAAGACTGAGCTTTGACATGTTTTCTAAAAAAAGAATGAACGAGAGAAAGCGCTGAAATTTTTCTCAACTGCCAACAAGATTTTGTTCTTGCGATTATGAAACAGAACACCGTAGCTCTCTAGATCATTAATGTGACATCCAGCTGTGTAATTTTTTTCTACTGCCACATGTATTCTGCTAATTCTGAATCTTGTTCTTAGATATGTAACTAGCATTGTATTCTTAAATGGAAATACTTGGTTGTATAAGAAGGTGGGAGCAGGTCGATCTTGTTTCAACAATACCAAAACTCAACAGCTCAGTACTTCAGCATAAAACAGGGATGATACTTAGAATCACTTTTCATTTCAGACAGACTGGAACAAATGTGTTTTTTTTTACAGATGTGTTTTAGCTTTTTTACAAATCTATAATATTGTTTGAAAAAGTTACTTTTAGTCATGCTAAATGTTGCCACACTTTTGTATAATGTGCAAACAAAAGTTCTAAAAATAAAAGACCTTTTCATAGAAAATGTGTATCTTTTTTCTTTAAAAAAACCCCACCAAAATAACCCTCCTCCCTGAGAATCCAGCTTCAATTAGACCTAAGGGCCCAGGGAACATTTTTAGTGTCCGTCCCATTTTCCTTCCCTGGACCTGATCTAGAAATTGGCAACTTGAATTCCACAGGAAGAGAGAAGTGTGTGTATACCAGAGTATCCTGGTAATAAACTGAGGAAACCTGTTAGAGCTCTAGTATTTTCAGAGGCAGATGACCAGTGTCATGTTTGTCCTTGAGAGATTGGCTCTTTGCATGCTCAAGCCCTGAAGGACAGTCAGACTAGTTGTAGAGGAAACGCTTAAAGCTTCAAAGATGACTGAAACTAGAATAAGTTCAAATTTGCCATCAAGCATTGATGGATTTTAAACATTTCACTTAATGGCAGTTCTCTGATGTATTGTCGAAGGCTTTCACGGCCGGAATCACTGGGGTGCTGTGTGGTTTCCAGACTGTATGGCCGTGTTCTAGCAGCATTCTCTCCTGACGTTTCACCTGCATCTGTGGCTGGCATCTTCAGAGGATCCTCTGAAGCCACAGGCTGAAGTAGCTAAATCCGGGCTGACAAATGCTCGCTAAAATACTGTTCATAAGCCTCCACACAGCACCCCAGTTCTCTGATGAATGCTGCAGGTCTTACTGTGGGATGGCCATATGAGGTTTAGTGGCACTTAAATGGTTGTGAGCAACAGCGTGCTCATTCAGGTGTGAATAGCATCATCCGGCTTCATCTGGATGTAGAATTTGGTGTGGGGGCCACTTCAGCACCCAAAGGTCTGGACATGCTGAATATGGCTTTTGAACTTCTTGAACCGTTTCAGGAAAAATTGCTTCAGATATAGCTCATTGAGTTTCACAGGTGGTTTCCTCACATAGCATGGAGGACTGGATTTGCCCTTCATGCTCAACAAAGTCCCATATGGTCACAAAACTAGTTGCGCACAGTGGTCATTCCAGAGGAGTATTGCAGGAGTCCAGTGACACCTTAAACCCGTGGTGGCGAACCTTTGGCACTCCAGATGTTATGGACTACAATTCCCATCAGCCCCTGCCAGCATGGCCAATTGGCCATGCTGGTGGGGGCTGATGGGAATTGTAGTCCATAACATCTGGAGTGCCACCCCCCCCCCCCCCCACCCCCCCCCCCCCCCACCCCCCCCCCCCCCCTCCCCCCCCCCCCCCCACCCCCCCCCCCCCCCACCCCCCCCCCCCCCCACCCCCCCCCCCCCCCACCCCCCCCCCCCCCCACCCCCCCCCCCCCCCACCCCCCCCCCCCCCCACCCCCCCCCCCCCCCACCCCCCCCCCCCCCCACCCCCCCCCCCCCCCACCCCCCCCCCCCCCCACCCCCCCCCCCCCCCACCCCCCCCCCCCCCCACCCCCCCCCCCCCCCACCCCCCCCCCCCCCCACCCCCCCCCCCCCCCACCCCCCCCCCCCCCCACCCCCCCCCCCCCCCACCCCCCCCCCCCCCCACCCCCCCCCCCCCCCACCCCCCCCCCCCCCCACCCCCCCCCCCCCCCACCCCCCCCCCCCCCCACCCCCCCCCCCCCCCACCCCCCCCCCCCCCCACCCCCCCCCCCCCCCACCCCCCCCCCCCCCCACCCCCCCCCCCCCCCACCCCCCCCCCCCCCCACCCCCCCCCCCCCCCACCCCCCCCCCCCCCCACCCCCCCCCCCCCCCACCCCCCCCCCCCCCCACCCCCCCCCCCCCCCACCCCCCCCCCCCCCCACCCCCCCCCCCCCCCACCCCCCCCCCCCCCCACCCCCCCCCCCCCCCACCCCCCCCCCCCCCCACCCCCCCCCCCCCCCACCCCCCCCCCCCCCCACCCCCCCCCCCCCCCACCCCCCCCCCCCCCCACCCCCCCCCCCCCCCACCCCCCCCCCCCCCCACCCCCCCCCCCCCCCACCCCCCCCCCCCCCCACCCCCCCCCCCCCCCACCCCCCCCCCCCCCCACCCCCCCCCCCCCCCACCCCCCCCCCCCCCCACCCCCCCCCCCCCCCACCCCCCCCCCCCCCCACCCCCCCCCCCCCCCACCCCCCCCCCCCCCCACCCCCCCCCCCCCCCACCCCCCCCCCCCCCCACCCCCCCCCCCCCCCACCCCCCCCCCCCCCCACCCCCCCCCCCCCCCACCCCCCCCCCCCCCCACCCCCCCCCCCCCCCACCCCCCCCCCCCCCCACCCCCCCCCCCCCCCACCCCCCCCCCCCCCCACCCCCCCCCCCCCCCACCCCCCCCCCCCCCCACCCCCCCCCCCCCCCACCCCCCCCCCCCCCCACCCCCCCCCCCCCCCACCCCCCCCCCCCCCCACCCCCCCCCCCCCCCACCCCCCCCCCCCCCCACCCCCCCCCCCCCCCACCCCCCCCCCCCCCCACCCCCCCCCCCCCCCACCCCCCCCCCCCCCCACCCCCCCCCCCCCCCACCCCCCCCCCCCCCCACCCCCCCCCCCCCCCACCCCCCCCCCCCCCCACCCCCCCCCCCCCCCACCCCCCCCCCCCCCCACCCCCCCCCCCCCCCACCCCCCCCCCCCCCCACCCCCCCCCCCCCCCACCCCCCCCCCCCCCCACCCCCCCCCCCCCCCACCCCCCCCCCCCCCCACCCCCCCCCCCCCCCACCCCCCCCCCCCCCCACCCCCCCCCCCCCCCACCCCCCCCCCCCCCCACCCCCCCCCCCCCCCACCCCCCCCCCCCCCCACCCCCCCCCCCCCCCACCCCCCCCCCCCCCCACCCCCCCCCCCCCCCACCCCCCCCCCCCCCCACCCCCCCCCCCCCCCACCCCCCCCCCCCCCCACCCCCCCCCCCCCCCACCCCCCCCCCCCCCCACCCCCCCCCCCCCCCACCCCCCCCCCCCCCCACCCCCCCCCCCCCCCACCCCCCCCCCCCCCCACCCCCCCCCCCCCCCACCCCCCCCCCCCCCCACCCCCCCCCCCCCCCACCCCCCCCCCCCCCCACCCCCCCCCCCCCCCACCCCCCCCCCCCCCCACCCCCCCCCCCCCCCACCCCCCCCCCCCCCCACCCCCCCCCCCCCCCACCCCCCCCCCCCCCCACCCCCCCCCCCCCCCACCCCCCCCCCCCCCCACCCCCCCCCCCCCCCACCCCCCCCCCCCCCCACCCCCCCCCCCCCCCACCCCCCCCCCCCCCCACCCCCCCCCCCCCCCACCCCCCCCCCCCCCCACCCCCCCCCCCCCCCACCCCCCCCCCCCCCCACCCCCCCCCCCCCCCACCCCCCCCCCCCCCCACCCCCCCCCCCCCCCACCCCCCCCCCCCCCCACCCCCCCCCCCCCCCACCCCCCCCCCCCCCCACCCCCCCCCCCCCCCACCCCCCCCCCCCCCCACCCCCCCCCCCCCCCACCCCCCCCCCCCCCCACCCCCCCCCCCCCCCACCCCCCCCCCCCCCCACCCCCCCCCCCCCCCACCCCCCCCCCCCCCCACCCCCCCCCCCCCCCACCCCCCCCCCCCCCCACCCCCCCCCCCCCCCACCCCCCCCCCCCCCCACCCCCCCCCCCCCCCACCCCCCCCCCCCCCCACCCCCCCCCCCCCCCACCCCCCCCCCCCCCCACCCCCCCCCCCCCCCACCCCCCCCCCCCCCCACCCCCCCCCCCCCCCACCCCCCCCCCCCCCCACCCCCCCCCCCCCCCACCCCCCCCCCCCCCCACCCCCCCCCCCCCCCACCCCCCCCCCCCCCCACCCCCCCCCCCCCCCACCCCCCCCCCCCCCCACCCCCCCCCCCCCCCACCCCCCCCCCCCCCCACCCCCCCCCCCCCCCACCCCCCCCCCCCCCCACCCCCCCCCCCCCCCACCCCCCCCCCCCCCCACCCCCCCCCCCCCCCACCCCCCCCCCCCCCCACCCCCCCCCCCCCCCACCCCCCCCCCCCCCCACCCCCCCCCCCCCCCACCCCCCCCCCCCCCCACCCCCCCCCCCCCCCACCCCCCCCCCCCCCCACCCCCCCCCCCCCCCACCCCCCCCCCCCCCCACCCCCCCCCCCCCCCACCCCCCCCCCCCCCCACCCCCCCCCCCCCCCACCCCCCCCCCCCCCCACCCCCCCCCCCCCCCACCCCCCCCCCCCCCCACCCCCCCCCCCCCCCACCCCCCCCCCCCCCCACCCCCCCCCCCCCCCACCCCCCCCCCCCCCCACCCCCCCCCCCCCCCACCCCCCCCCCCCCCCACCCCCCCCCCCCCCCACCCCCCCCCCCCCCCACCCCCCCCCCCCCCCACCCCCCCCCCCCCCCACCCCCCCCCCCCCCCACCCCCCCCCCCCCCCACCCCCCCCCCCCCCCACCCCCCCCCCCCCCCACCCCCCCCCCCCCCCACCCCCCCCCCCCCCCACCCCCCCCCCCCCCCACCCCCCCCCCCCCCCACCCCCCCCCCCCCCCACCCCCCCCCCCCCCCACCCCCCCCCCCCCCCACCCCCCCCCCCCCCCACCCCCCCCCCCCCCCACCCCCCCCCCCCCCCACCCCCCCCCCCCCCCACCCCCCCCCCCCCCCACCCCCCCCCCCCCCCACCCCCCCCCCCCCCCACCCCCCCCCCCCCCCACCCCCCCCCCCCCCCACCCCCCCCCCCCCCCACCCCCCCCCCCCCCCACCCCCCCCCCCCCCCACCCCCCCCCCCCCCCACCCCCCCCCCCCCCCACCCCCCCCCCCCCCCACCCCCCCCCCCCCCCACCCCCCCCCCCCCCCACCCCCCCCCCCCCCCACCCCCCCCCCCCCCCACCCCCCCCCCCCCCCACCCCCCCCCCCCCCCACCCCCCCCCCCCCCCACCCCCCCCCCCCCCCACCCCCCCCCCCCCCCACCCCCCCCCCCCCCCACCCCCCCCCCCCCCCACCCCCCCCCCCCCCCACCCCCCCCCCCCCCCACCCCCCCCCCCCCCCACCCCCCCCCCCCCCCACCCCCCCCCCCCCCCACCCCCCCCCCCCCCCACCCCCCCCCCCCCCCACCCCCCCCCCCCCCCACCCCCCCCCCCCCCCACCCCCCCCCCCCCCCACCCCCCCCCCCCCCCACCCCCCCCCCCCCCCACCCCCCCCCCCCCCCACCCCCCCCCCCCCCCACCCCCCCCCCCCCCCACCCCCCCCCCCCCCCACCCCCCCCCCCCCCCACCCCCCCCCCCCCCCACCCCCCCCCCCCCCCACCCCCCCCCCCCCCCACCCCCCCCCCCCCCCACCCCCCCCCCCCCCCACCCCCCCCCCCCCCCACCCCCCCCCCCCCCCACCCCCCCCCCCCCCCACCCCCCCCCCCCCCCACCCCCCCCCCCCCCCACCCCCCCCCCCCCCCACCCCCCCCCCCCCCCACCCCCCCCCCCCCCCACCCCCCCCCCCCCCCACCCCCCCCCCCCCCCACCCCCCCCCCCCCCCACCCCCCCCCCCCCCCACCCCCCCCCCCCCCCACCCCCCCCCCCCCCCACCCCCCCCCCCCCCCACCCCCCCCCCCCCCCACCCCCCCCCCCCCCCACCCCCCCCCCCCCCCACCCCCCCCCCCCCCCACCCCCCCCCCCCCCCACCCCCCCCCCCCCCCACCCCCCCCCCCCCCCACCCCCCCCCCCCCCCACCCCCCCCCCCCCCCACCCCCCCCCCCCCCCACCCCCCCCCCCCCCCACCCCCCCCCCCCCCCACCCCCCCCCCCCCCCACCCCCCCCCCCCCCCACCCCCCCCCCCCCCCACCCCCCCCCCCCCCCACCCCCCCCCCCCCCCACCCCCCCCCCCCCCCACCCCCCCCCCCCCCCACCCCCCCCCCCCCCCACCCCCCCCCCCCCCCACCCCCCCCCCCCCCCACCCCCCCCCCCCCCCACCCCCCCCCCCCCCAACCCCCCCCCCCCCCCACCCCCCCCCCCCCCCCCCCCCCCCCCCTCCCCACCCCCCCCCCCCCCCCCCCCCCCCCCCCCCCCCCCCCCCCCCCCCCCCCCCCCCCCCCACCCCCCCCCCCCCCCGGCCCGCCCCCCCACCCACCCCCCCCCCCCCCCACCCCCACCCCCCCCCCACCCCCCCCCCCCCCCACCCCCCCCCCCCCACACCCCCCACCCCCCCCTACCCCCCCCCCCCCCCACCCCCCCCCCCCACAAGCCCCCCCTCCCCCCACCCCCCTGCCCTCCACCACCCGCCCCCCCCCCCCACCCACCCCCCCCCCCACCCCCCCACCATCAGCCTCTGTCAGCATGGCCAATTGGCCATGCTGACAGAGGCTGATGGGAATTGTAGTTCCTGAACATCTGGAGAGCCGCAGGTTCCCTACCCCTGCCCTAAGAGCTATGCTCTCAGCAAATGGCAATCTGCTGGTGGCTCCTGGCTGTTTTCAACCAGAGTCTGGGCTTTTTCAGCTCTGACCCTGACCTGGAGGATCTCTCTGTCCATTGAGACCCGAGCCCTGTGGGGATTTTGTGCAATTTCACAGGCCTGTAAGATGGAGCTGCAGAGGTGGAGCTACAAGGGGGAAGAGGGGTGCGTGTTGCACCGGGCGTCTGCTTAGGAGGGCAGCAAAAATGTCAAGTTTGTTTTTTGTATTTTTTAGTGTTTTTCAGTTTTTGACCTGCTGGGGGCACAGTTTTTAGGCTAGTAGCACCAACATTTCAGGGAGTTTTTTGGGGACTCTTTTGATGATACCACCCAAGTTAGGTGAGGTTTGGTTCAGGGGGTCCAAAGTTATGGACTCCCAGCGGGGGTGTCCCCATTCCCCATTGTTTCCAGTGGAAGCTAACAGGAGATGGGGGCTACACTTTTGAGAGTCCATAACTTTTGACCGCTTGAACCAAACTTCACCAAACCTGGCTGGTATCATCAGGATCGTCTCCTAAAGATACCCTGATATGTTAGTACTGTTAACTTTAAAGCTGCGCCCCCTGCAGGCCAAAAACTGAAAAACACTAAAGCATGCAAAAAACACAAATGAACATTGGGGGGGGGGGGGGGGGGAGCAAAATTCAGATTTTGCACCGGGCCCAATTTTCCCTAGCTATGCCTCTGTGGAGCTGTTCTGCCAGACCCATGGTTCAAGACAGCAACGGGTTTCCATTGGGCTGGCCTCCCTTCCCTCTCTTCATTCCTTCCCCCATATGACTGAAGATATTGATTGATGTGGGAGGGCATTGCTTATTATTGATACTTTCAGTTTTAAGGCACCAAGGTTTTCTGAGCGGTATGGAATGTTATGTCAATTTTATGCGTTTTATAGTGTAGATTGTGTCCATGATGTGCAGTTTCTTCATTGTAAGCTGCCAGACCCCGGAGGGGTGGGGCAAATCTGCCGGTGGAAGCGGTATGCTGTCATGTGGACAGATTTCTTGTCCTTAGGACACTTGCCCTACCAGAGGGTTGAAGCCACTGACATACAGCCTCCATTGCCCTCCACATGCGGAATACTGCACCAGCATCCCTGTTGCTGGCATATTGAGGGCGGGGGAGAAACTGACATCAATTGGTTCTCTCCCAGCCATTCAGCATGCTAGCCAGTGGCCAAGAATGAAGTCTTAAGTCACCCTTTTTGGGTGGTGTAAGTCTGTTAAGGCTCATAGAGGCTTATTGGTGGCAGGGAGGCATTTTCACCTTTTGTGCCTCCTTATGCCACCTGAAAGCATCTTTGGGAGTGGTGGCTGGGTATGGCCACAGCACTGTAGCCGGACGCCAGGCTCTTGCATGGGGCCGTAAAACTCTCATCTGCTCCAATCCGTTAACATTGCAGATGTAAAAATTCCAGAGGTTCTGAAGCCACAAGAAAAATAATTTGGGGGGGGGGGGGGATGGAAATACATACCAACTATCAAACTTCTTTTACTAATTGAACAACGTATGTTCAGCGTTGTCTGCAATATAAAAACGTTTTTCCAGTACTCCCCGAAACAGAACAATTGAGAATATTCTCAAACTTGTTCATGCTGTACATTTTGAGTGTGAAAAAAAACCTTGCCTTAAGAAGTACTTTATTCTGAAAGAGAACATATTTTAGTTTTCCAGTTTTTTTGTTGGAAACTTAAAAAAAAAATGTCCTCAGGAAAATTCTCCCTGAGAATTTTTCTCTTTACATCCCAGACCTTTCGTACCTCTATTCGAAGCAGAAAAGTGTTGAAAGACATACCCTGTTTCCCCAAATATAAGACATCCCCTGAAAATAAGACGTAGTAGAGGTTCTGCTGAAGTGCGAAATATAAGGCATCCCCCGAAAGTAAGACGTAGCAAAGTTTTTGTTTGGAAGCATGCCCGACGAACAGAACACAGAAAAATAAGACATCCCCTGAAAATAAGACATAGCGTATCTTTGGGAGCAAAAATTAATATAAGACACTGTCTTATTTTCGGGGAAACACGGTAGCTGAGAAGACTGGCTTGGAACATCCTGGGAGAATCTGTACGGGGTACACAGAACAATGCTTGGTTAATATTATGAGATGTAACCTCATGTTCAGCTTTCAAAGAATTAAACATAGTTTTTGTTCTGACAAGGTCATAAACATCTGACAAGAGTAGCATCATATTTCAGATTCCTGGCTTCTAGGAAGAAGGGGAAAGTGGCAGATGCATCCAGTAGGGTGTTTGCAGTTCATGTTGTTATCAGATGGCTTTAAAAGGTGATTAAACAGATTCATGGATGATAGGGACATCAGTGACTTCTCACACAATAAAGCATAACAAACCAGTGAATACCAGTGCTTAGAGGCTCTTTGCCTTGTTTTTGGCCTTTCAGGGCAACCAGCTGGCTGTTGTGTGGAACAAGATACAGTGGAACCTCGGTGTTCGCTGGTAATACGGCCAGCGAACACCGAAAATGGCGTACTCCGAGGTACGCTGTTTGCGCATGCACAATGGCATTTGCGTATGCGCAATGCCATTTGTGCACGCACAGCGGCGTTTGCGTAGCCTCAGAAGCCGACGGAAACCGAGACTTCTAATGACTTCTAAGTGCGGAAGTCGGCACCTGGCGATCAGCGATCTCCGAAATCGGGGATCACCGAAGGCCCCGATTTCCAAGGTTCCACTGTACTGGAGTAGATGGATCACTGGCATGTTCCTTTTACATATGAATTTGGTTGGCTTTTGTGGGAAATGCAATGCTGAGCTAGGAGGCACCATTGGTTAATTCAGTAGGCATCTTCTTGCAGTTATATGCAAAAATGTGCCAAGATATTTGATGATTTTTCTAAGTTAATATATAAATTAAAATACCTAATGATTTATCTGGCTTCATACGGAGGTGAAAAGTAGTATTGAAATTCTTTTAACATTCAGGATTTAAACGCCTATATTTCAGTCTCCCCTTTATTTAAAATCCAGTGTACCAGTTGGTTGTGGTGGGTTTTCTGGGGTGTGTGGCCGTGGTCTGTTGGATCTTGTTCCTAACGTTTTGCCTGCATCTGTGGTTGGCGTCTTCAGAGGTGTCTCACAGAGGGAAGTCTGTTACACACTGTGTCCAGTGTACCAGGTTTGCCTGATCTCATCAGATCTCAGAAGCTGAGCAGGGTTGATCCTGGAGAGTATTTGGATGGGAGAACTTGAAGGAATGTTGGGGTCATGATGAGGAGGCAGGCAAGGGCAAAGCATCTCTGCACATACCTTGCCTTGAAAACTCCATCAAGGGTCGCCATTAGTCAGCCGTGACTTGTCAGGCAAAAATATAATAATGTGGAGTTATGTTCAAAGTGGATGACACTTTTTCTTGAGCTATTGGAGATGAGAAAGAGCTGGCTGGCTAATCATGGGTGTTTCATGTTGTAGTTACTGCAGCTATCTGTTGTTACCCTGTTCAGCATTCACAATCAGACTGAGAGCCAGTCAAGAATATGTCTTGAGTTGCACTGAGCAACTCAAACAGTTTCTGAGCAAGTTTGCAACTGCCAGTTGATCAGAGGCCAATGCACAGCTGATTGGGGATTCAGCTGAATGGTTCTTGGGACCCCATGCTGGCAGGGGCTGATGGGATTTGTAGTCCATGAACATCTGGAGAGCCGCAGGTTGCAGACCCCTGGGCTATACAATGAAGTTGCAAAAAGGAGACGAGAAAGACCTCTCATATTTCCTTTTCGCTGCAGCCCAAGCCGAGACTTTGAGGAGGGAAGAGGAGTAGAAAGGAACTCAGCTGGTCATGTTATTACCACATCATCTCAGCAAATCTTGTAAGCAGTCAGACCCCCTTGTCCTGCTAAGGAGTGCCAGGACTGGCATCAAAGCAAGACTCTGCTCCCCACAGAGGGTTTTGGGATCAACTTATATGTGAAAGAAAGGTAGTTGACACGAGTGGATAATGATGCCAATGCCAGCTCATCCCCATTGTGTTGCCCTGAGGCAATTTCATCAGCACTATGCTCAGACCATTCCTTATCCAATCTGCACCTATCCCAGAAATCATTTGCTATGCAGAAGAGTAGCCTGGGCATTCTCCTGGGTCCTGATGACTCATCAGCCTCTCCTGCCTTATGGTTGGAACCCCGGAAAAGCAGTCAATTCTTTGTCTCTGGTTTTCCTGCCAGCTTGCCTTATACCCCCTCAGGACCCATTTTTGGGTATAAATATTGGCCATTCATAGTGTGTATGTGTGTGTATTTGATGGCTGGTGTGGATCCAGCCACTTCACTTGTAGATCTAGTCCTCTGGCCATTTCTAAGCTTTCTCTTGGGGAGGAGGCCGGCCAGTTCTGGAACTAGTTTTATGGTCCTGCTTAGCACGTGCGTTTGCTTTTTTTGAAACTGATTAAAGCGGCGGCTTCATCCCACAATGTGTGTAGTTAGAACCAAGCCTTGTAAATATTTCACACTCATTTTCTAGAGGAAGTTTTGATTTGCTGTAGGTGAATTTGTATTCCAACTTTGACTTAGAGTGCATTCTCACGTGCCTTCGGTGCAAGAATTGCTCAGGCCAGTCATTTGCACTGATCTGTTACTCCTGCATTGTTCACATAGGCATAGCTACAAGGGGGTCAGGGAATTGGTGTTGCACTGGGCACGCACATGGGGGGCAGCAAAAATTTCAGGTTGGTTTTTTGTATTTTTTGTTTTTGGCCTGCAGGGAGCGCAGTTTTTAGGCTAGTAGCACCAACATTTCAGGGTATCTTTAGGAGACTCTCCTGATGATACCACCCAAGTTAGGTGAGGTTTGGTTCAGGGGGTCCAAAGTTATGGACTCCCAAAGGGGGTGCCCCATCCCCCATTGTTTCAATGGGAGCTAATAGGAGATGGGGGCTACACCTTTGAGAGTCCATAACTTTGAACCCCCTGAACCAAACTTCACCAAACCTGGCTGGTATCATCAGGATCATCTCCTAAAGATACCCTGAAATGTTGATGCTGCTAGCCTAAAAACTGCACCCTCTGCAGGCCAAAAACTGAAAAAACACTAAAACATACAAAAACCACAAGCGAACATGGGGGATGGGGGAAGCAAAACTCAGATTTTGCACTGGGCTCCATTTTCCCTAGGTACGTCTCTGATTGTTCATAAAGTGCATTTTTCATGTAACAGGTCAGTTGTTTGTCTGTGCTGCAAATGATGCCATACCCCTCAGAGGGAAAGCAAGGGAGCATTAGATACTATGTGAACACTATAGCTGTAAAGTTTTACCTCTTAATGCACATTCCAGTAAGAGGTGCTGCATGTTTCATTGTATGTTTGAGCAATCTAACTCAGACTGATTAAGCATCTAAATGCAGAATTCAGAATAGGTTGAAAGTCTAGTCAGTGGTTGCTTTCTGGCATGCAGGGCGCATGCTGGGGATAATTAGGAAAGGAGTTGATAATAAAACTGCAAGGATTGTCATGCCCTTATATAAAGCCGTGGTGCGACCGCACTTGGAATACTGTGTTCAGTTCTGGTCACCACATCTCAAAAAGGATATCGAAGAGATAGAAAAAGTGCAGAGAAGGGCAACGAGGATGATTGAAGGATTAGAGCACCTTCCTTATGTGGAGAGGCTGCAGCATTTGGGGCTCTTTAGTTTGGAGAGGAGACGTCTGAGGGGGGATATGATTGAAGTCTATAAAATTATGCATGGGGTAGAAAATGTTGACAGAGAGAAATTTTTCTCTCTTTCTCACAATACTAGAACCAGGGGGCATTCATTGAAAATGCTAGGGGGAAGAATTAGGACTAATAAAAGGAAACACTTCTTCACGCAACGTGTGATTGGTGCTTGGAATATGCTGCCACAGGAGGTGGTGATGGCCGCTAACCTGGATTGCTTTAAAAAGGGCTTGGACAGACTTATGGAGGAGAAGTCGATCTATGGCTCCCAATCTTGATCCTCCTTGATCTCAGATTGCAAATGCCTTAGCAGACCAGGTGCTCGGGAGCAGCAGCAGCAGAAGGCCATTGCTTTCACCTCCTGCAGGTGAGCTCCCAAAGGCACCTGGTGGGCCACTGCGAGTAGCAGAGTGCTGGACTAGATGGACTCTGGTCTG
Source organism: Sphaerodactylus townsendi (assembly GCF_021028975.2). Taxonomy (NCBI): domain Eukaryota; kingdom Metazoa; phylum Chordata; class Lepidosauria; order Squamata; family Sphaerodactylidae; genus Sphaerodactylus; species Sphaerodactylus townsendi. The sequence goes on from NC_059429.1 coordinate 15,473,965, forward strand.
ATCCAGCAGGCTAGTTCTTATATTATTATGTTCTGAAACATTTCATATTTAATCTATATTTATAGAAAGTATGCATATGTAAATGTTCAGGTGACACATCAGGAGAATGAGGAAGGTCTGCCTTGTCTAGTCGTGTGGTTATTCTGGCAGTCTCACAGAAATGTTTTGTGGAAATTAGGAACAGACATGTAGTTAACATTAAATTCTGGTAGGCTTCCTAGCTGGGCTACACTAACCTAGAAGCTGGCATTTAGATAGTCATAATGAGGCTCAGAGGTTACGTATCATTAAGATGCTGCAGCTTGCATAGAATGCTGTTATTTCAGACTGGCGTAGAATGCTTCGAAAGACATGTATGAATTAACACACGGAGAGGAAGTGTTTTGCTGCCATTAAAGGTACTGTTTAGATTTGGCTTAAAATGAAAATTAAAAATTAAAGGATAGCGACGAGACAGACAATGAACTTCTGCATTTTTTAATGTCTGGTTTACAGATAATGATAATATTTACAAGCTCACAAAAAGCTTAATAGCCTATCTGCTTGCACAGAGCCTTTGGCTCACAGGCATATGTGATGTGAATTGTCTGCCTGGAGGGGATTGTGATTGGGGTTTGCTGATATTTTGCCATCCTGTAAAATAGTAGGGAGCTGAGGTGGTATAGTAAATATATGCCTGGGCACAAATCTGGGGCTCTTGAGTTCATATTCAACTTGGGTCCTAAATTGATAGCATGACCTGGACAGCTGGCAGTCTCTGCAAAAGTCCTGTAAAAAGCCATATGTATCATAAGGTGGTTCTGTGGTGAATTGAAATACTGAAGTACGTTGGATATCAGAATTTGAGTACAAATAAATACTAGTGGAAAAAGTAAATGGCTGTTTGGTTGTGTCTTTATAGTGATAAACAGCATAGAGATACAAACGTTTTGGGCCTGTCACTGTACTAACACATCTTGGGCAAGCAGTGTTAACACATGAGTTTGGAAGCTCATATGGATTGGACATGGCCTGTGATCTAAGATATACAGATCAAAACATGGGTTGCTCACTGTGAAGGTTCCTTCCCTCTGGAATTTGAGAATATCATTCAAAATGATGTCTTCTGCTTTAGATGAGAATTTGCCATGATTTTGAAAAGCTTTGGCATCTTTGGATTGTCATTGAAAGGCAAACAACGCTGATTTTCGTGGTATAAGTGGCCTGTAAATGGCTTGGTTAATTAGTTTGAAAGAGTAGCTTGTTTGCTGTGTTGATAAAGAACTTAATCTAGGTCAGCTTTCCATTGGGTGGTGGCTTTAGGCTCAGGTGGGTAAACCATTGGTGTGATGTTAGTCAGTCTGAGCACATTTATACATTTCTCTGAGCAGGATTTCTCTGAGCAGTGTACTGAATCAAAATTAGGCAGAAAAATAAAGAATCAAACCAACTGAGACTGAGTAACATAACTAGCTGGTCACCAAATATGTCTTAGTGTGGTGCTGGAAGCTCACCAAAATCTAGTGTCAGACAAGCAGTATGTGTGGGGTGTGTGTGACCATGACACAAGTGGGGTGCCACGTGTGAGAAAGCCCTATTTCTGACAGTTGTCCACCTCATTTCCGCTGTTGATTTCAGGCAGTGCAGGCCCTGTGATGCACACCTGAACTGAGAGGTAGGAGTAGAAAGAAGATACTGGTCTTTCAGATGCTCTGGTCACAGACTGTTCACAGTCAGAAACACCCCCTTGAATGATCAAATGTGAGGATGGCATCGGAAGAAATTTTGGTTGATGAGGGAAGGAGTGAGTTCTGCCTTTACCATCTCCCTGTGGTAATCGGGAACTTAGTAGCGTAGCAAACTTAGTAGCGTAGCAAACTTAGTAGCGTAGCAAATTGTTTCCTAATGGCCACTCAAAAGGACTGCAAACAGGAATAGAAATACAAGCAGTTGCCACGCTCCTGTCCGTAACTTCATTTTGCATGCTGAAGGAAGGAGCACCCCTTCCATGTCGGGAGACTTGTTCACTGTCAAGTTTCTGTGACGGATTTTGTTGGGGTCATTACATTTGTTTTGCAAGTTTCGTAACGGGAAATGTTTTTTAAAATACTTGACTATTCTTAGACAGTAATTTTTTTATTTGCATAACCTATTTCTATGTGCCGTATCTTCATCACACAAGGCCCGTAATAAACAACAAGTTACAAGTGTGTGATAACAATATAATAGTCAACTAGATGAAAAACACAACCATTTACCCTTCACTGAACATCCTCTGAAATAAGGATGTTTACCTTCCTGAATGTAGTAAGTGAAGCATACTCTGCACCCATCCTGGTAAGCCATTCTAAAGTACTGGATCTACTAGAGATAAGACTGTTACCAGGTAGATAATCCTAGGAGTGGGCACCGGAAGGATAAGGCTGCTCGAACCATATGACTAGCTTGCTCTCACTAGTTAGTCCTGGTTAGTGTTTTGATGTGCGACCACCAAGGATGTCTGTGCAGAAGCAGGCAGCGTTCCTCCCTTGCCTTGAAAACCCTACAGGGTCGTCGTAAGTTGGTTGCGATGTAATAGCAAAACAGATAAATGAAGCTACTGAAAACGTTCAAAACTTAGTCTTGCAAACCCTTAGGAGCTTGGAGCCCTTGTGCTTTCTTTTGGTATTTGTGGAACTTCAACTTGAATAAATAATAGTATGTGCCTGGCTTTATTTTTATATCACTGTAGTGTGTTCTGTTCAAAGTTGCACTGGGTCAGATTCATGGATCAGATTCATGGATCAGAGCACCGGATCAGATTCATGGTTCTTGTACAGAGTCCTAAACAGTCTGGGACCTCCATACCAATGGGTCCGTCTCTTCTGGCACATTCCCCTAAAAGTACTTTGATCGTCGAACAGTAATCCACTGGTGCTCCCTGATGCTAGAGAAGTTCGGCTAGCTTCAACCAGAGCCAGGTTTTTTCAGTCTTGACCGCAGTCTGGTGGAACACTCTGTCTAGTGAGACCAGGGCCCTGCAGGATCTTATGCAGTTCTGCAGGGTCTGTAAGACAGAGTGTTCCACCAGGCATATGGCTGAGGCAGCTCTGGTACCATCTGGCCTCCCCACCCCACCTTGCTGTATTGAGTCCATTGTTAATTCTCACAGGACTGGTTGTATTTATTTTGCCATCTTGAAAAATTGGTAATTGGCAAAATATTGGAGTGTTTTAATTTTTAGTTGGTTTTATATTTTTAGATAAGTGTTGTGAGCTGCCCTGAGCCCGAAAGAGTAGCGGCAGCATATTAAATACGATGATGATGATGATGATGATGATGATGATGATGAAGAAGAGTTAGATTTACACCCCCCCTTTCTCTCCTGTAAGGAGACTGAAAGGGATTTACAATCTCCTTTCCCTTCCCCCCTCACAACAGACACCCTGTGAGGAAGATGGGGCTGAGAGATCTGAGAAGAGCTGTGACTAGCCCAAGGTCACCCAGCTGGCTTGGGTTAGAGTGTACAAGCTAATCTAGTTCACCAGATAAGCCTCCGCAGTTCAAGTGGCAGAGCGGGGAATCAGACCTGGTTCTCCAGATTAGAGTGCACCTGTTCTTAACCACTACACCACACTGGATGAATAAATCAATCAAAGTTACTGATTTTTCAGTGACTATTTTACTTGTCGTTGAATTCGAGAACTAAAAAAAGGAGCAACCAATTTCTGTAACTAGCTCTTTAAGGAGAGAATAGCTCAGCAAACCACACAATATTGCCCCATTTTTCACTTGCCTGTTTGCTTTTTCATTTTTCACTTGCATGTTTGCTTTTTCACTTGCATGGTGCTGCTGATGCCTTTCTTCATAGTGTAGTTGCCCGACACTGCAGCGTTATAACCCTGGCTCTGGAATGACCTGTCAGGGCACCTCCGCCCGGCTTCCTCTTTGCCAGTCTTTCTTGTCTACTGAAAACGGCTCAAAGTTGAAATAATACAATAATATTATTGTATCTGTAAAGCAGTTGTTATTGTATTTAGTTGATTTTTATGCTGTTTGCTGGTGTAGTCCCAGTAGTCTCTTGTACCGCTGCTGGGATGCAGGAAATGACCCCATGCAGTATATTTTCTGTTTGTGCAGAAGCATTGCAATGGCTTGAGAGGTATTGTGGGAGATGTTACTGGTTGAGTAACATTGTAACCATCTGTTGCCAAACATTCTGGAGAGGGGACAATGATTCATACCGTTTCCCCGAAAATAAGACCTACCCCGAAAATATGCCCTAGCGTAATTTTTCAGGTTTTTTGGAGGATGCTTGAAATATAAGCCCTACTCCAAAAATAAGTCCTAGTTATAGATTCCCCGGCGCTGCTGATCTGGTCACGTGAGAGGCACAAAATCATGGGGAAAAATAAGACATCCCCTGAAAATAATCCTTAATGCATCTTTTGGAGCAAAAATTAATATAAGACCCTGTCTTATTTTCGGGGAAACAAGGTATAATATGGATTAGCTATTTTTACATACCTTAAAACCACATAGTTGTAAGGGTGGATTTTTCGTTCTTTTTTTCTAGTTCATTAGTATGGATTATAGTGGAAAACCTTACATGTATTAAATATTAGTCAGAAACAAGAAACAGTATTTATAGCATATGAATCCAAAAGGGGTATCAAATGGAATAAAATAAATACGTAAAAATAAAGTAGAAGGATATGATTCTGTGCATTGATAAACAAAAACAACACAATTCTCATTTACTGAAGGGGCTCACTTTTGTATCTGAAACAGTCTTCTCAGTGCCTTGTGTTTCTGCCATTTAAAACAATTGCTTCTGAATTAGAGTTTGACGTAATGAATAATGCAGATGTTTAGCCGCTCTCAGTATTTTGATTATTGTTTTAATAGGTCCATTTCTAGATGCCTTCAAAGCATTGTTTTGCATAGCCTGCTTCACTGGAGCGGGATTCCTGAAGACATGTTGAATAATCCTTATTTTTTTTTCTGTTCTCGTTGTTTTCTTCCCTACCCAAGCTGTTCATTTGCTGTCATCCGGTTGCAGCAGAGCCCTGAATCTGGGTCAGTGTGTCACACCCACTGGGGGAGGGCCTGCAAATGTGTCCTGTGACCAGCAGTGCACACCAAAATGCGTGTTTAGAGAAGCAGCACAATGAAGGCTTCTTAGATTAGTTTGTGGCACTGCGCACAAAATGGTTGGATTTGTAGATGGGCAAAATGCAGCGGAGGTGAAGGAAGTGGGTGCCGGGGAGCAGAACTGCAGGCTTGTAATCTAGGGAAGACGGTTTAGGCCGTGTGTGTGTGTGTGTGTGTGTGTGTGTGTGTGTGTGTGTGTGTGTGTGTGTGTGTGTGTGTGTGTGTGACATTCACTCTCATTGTGCTAGATGATATATTTGCTACCATCTCTTTTCCCCCTCCCCCGCTTCAAATGATGAGCCTAATAAAGATGGAATATAGGAATGTGAAAGGAGTGGTTTCCTTTTTTACGTGCCGGAGGGAAGGGAGCCATCTGCTGCGGATGGCATCTCGGTGTTTTGATTCTGCACGAGAGAAGATGTTCTCTGTTTTAGTGCAAGCGCTTGCATAGTTTTGTTAAAATCCAGCATTTTAATTGGCGCTCGCCTTTTCGTTTTCCTTTTGAAACGAATTAACCTTGGACCACAGCAATGTTTTGCAAGCTTGTCCTTCCTTTCCCCTGAAATGTAGCTGTGTACGCCCTCTTTCTGTTTTTTAGTTGCTGATTTCCTGCCAGTCTTCTATGTATACATAACCCCCCTACCTTATTGCTTCTTGTGACGTTGCCTCTCCAAGTCAGAGTTACCTGAGCCCACAGCCGTTGGAGTCTTGGGATCCTTTTTGGCAGTTCTTCCATTGTTACAGCCCACCTTTCATAACGCCTGGCGTTTGACGGTGTGGATAAGTCGAAAAAAAGACGCAGCACTCTTCATCTTGCCTTTGGGTGTCACTTGTTCACTGGCACCAAAACACTGCTGTTTAATTTGAGTATCTCCTTGTGTGGCCCTTTGATGAGGGTGTGTAGCTCATTCTGTGTTTAGTTAATGAGGCATGAAAGTTGACTTGGTTAATTGTTAGTGACACCTAGATGCCACCGCCAAATATGGCAAGGTTTGCTGTCTGTGCTGATTAAAGTAGGGCATCTGCAAGTTCATGGCAGTCCATGGAAAGGGTTGTTGTGCTGAAGATGCCAGTAAACACCCCTCCCCCCCAAAAAAAACCAACAACACAGTTCTCAAGGATATGCAAGACTCCAGGTAGGTAGCTTGGCTAGGAGGGAGAGACAAGCTGCTGGCAAGAAGATCCACACACACGCACACACGCACACACGCACACACGCACACTCACACCCCCACCCCCACCCCCACCCACCCACCCACACACACCCACACCCACACCCACACCCACACCCACACACACCCCCACACCCACACCCAGTCCACTCCCCAGTTTTAGAGTACTCTATTCTGTGATTTGGCAGGGACCGGGGGGGGGGGGGGAATTTTGGGAATATGCAAATTTTTAAAAATAAAGGGCCAAGATCATTTGGAGATCTGTGTCCCATTTGGTGCTGTTCTATGAATAACTTCATGTTTTCTTTGAGGATAAGAATATAGATAAGGCTTCTCTAGTTTATGTAAGGCGACTTGGGGCTTAACTATTTGTACTTTTGGCTGAGGAAGGCTTATTGTGATAAGCTTTTTTGAGATGCTCTCTTTTCCGTTCTGTGCAAAATTGTTAAGGGAAAATTTAAATCATCAAATCATATGCCATTTTGTGGCCCTTTGGTTGACCCAAGGCAGCTGACAAGCACAGGAGCTGTAGTTCAGAGGACTTTCTAAACAATTTCTGTACTTGTCAGCTTCAATAAAAACAGTAGGAAAATTTAACTGGGTTCAGTTTTTTTGATGCATAGTGAAAAAGCATCAGAAGCAGCAAGTTAGAGGTGCTTGGAGAAAGATGCCAGGGTCATTCTATTTCAGTTTTGAGTGGTGGGGCTGCATCTGAAGTGGGTATATTTGGTTGGATCATGTCCTTACAAGTCACATGTTTGCACCAAAAGAGGAAAGGCACTGGTCATTTAGACCCGTGGTGGTGAACCTTTGGCACTCCAGATGTTATGGACTACAATTCCCATCAGCCCCTGCTAGAGAATGCCAATTGGCCATGCTGGCAGGGGCTGATGGGAATTGTAGTCCATAACATCTGGAGTGCCAAAGGTTCACCACCACTGATTTAGACGAACCTTATTGAGGTTCGAGCAAAAATGAGTGAGTCATGAGGGAAAACAGAATGCAAATATGACCTATTCAAGCCCCACTGGTTAGGCACAAGTGCAAGAGAAGAGAAGGCAGATGACTTTCCTGGAGCTTAAAAGAATTGCTACCTCGTTTGAGTGGTCATTGTTCCTTGAGAGGGCCAAGAATGCACATAGAGCTGCATTAGGTATATCCAGGGTTTGCATTCTTGATATGTACCTCTTCTGCTGCAGGCTAAAGTAACTTCTCTACCGTGTTCTGCAGCACTTTTTCTGATGCACTGGAACCGGCAGTCAGTTTATGTAATCACATGCCTATCTGTATCCTGACATGGCGGTTTCTTGCAGTAGATAAACCTTTATCTTGTAATTTTCATGTTTAAAATACTTGACCTTGACAGAAGATGTTGCCCCCCCCCCCCCCACCCCCCCCCCCCCCCACCCCCCCCCCCCCCCACCCCCCCCCCCCCCCACCCCCCCCCCCCCCCACCCCCCCCCCCCCCCACCCCCCCCCCCCCCCACCCCCCCCCCCCCCCACCCCCCCCCCCCCCCACCCCCCCCCCCCCCCACCCCCCCCCCCCCCCACCCCCCCCCCCCCCCACCCCCCCCCCCCCCCACCCCCCCCCCCCCCCACCCCCCCCCCCCCCCACCCCCCCCCCCCCCCACCCCCCCCCCCCCCCACCCCCCCCCCCCCCCACCCCCCCCCCCCCCCACCCCCCCCCCCCCCCACCCCCCCCCCCCCCCACCCCCCCCCCCCCCCACCCCCCCCCCCCCCCACCCCCCCCCCCCCCCACCCCCCCCCCCCCCCACCCCCCCCCCCCCCCACCCCCCCCCCCCCCCACCCCCCCCCCCCCCCACCCCCCCCCCCCCCCACCCCCCCCCCCCCCCACCCCCCCCCCCCCCCACCCCCCCCCCCCCCCACCCCCCCCCCCCCCCACCCCCCCCCCCCCCCACCCCCCCCCCCCCCCACCCCCCCCCCCCCCCACCCCCCCCCCCCCCCACCCCCCCCCCCCCCCACCCCCCCCCCCCCCCACCCCCCCCCCCCCCCACCCCCCCCCCCCCCCACCCCCCCCCCCCCCCACCCCCCCCCCCCCCCACCCCCCCCCCCCCCCACCCCCCCCCCCCCCCACCCCCCCCCCCCCCCACCCCCCCCCCCCCCCACCCCCCCCCCCCCCCACCCCCCCCCCCCCCCACCCCCCCCCCCCCCCACCCCCCCCCCCCCCCACCCCCCCCCCCCCCCACCCCCCCCCCCCCCCACCCCCCCCCCCCCCCACCCCCCCCCCCCCCCACCCCCCCCCCCCCCCACCCCCCCCCCCCCCCACCCCCCCCCCCCCCCACCCCCCCCCCCCCCCACCCCCCCCCCCCCCCACCCCCCCCCCCCCCCACCCCCCCCCCCCCCCACCCCCCCCCCCCCCCACCCCCCCCCCCCCCCACCCCCCCCCCCCCCCACCCCCCCCCCCCCCCACCCCCCCCCCCCCCCACCCCCCCCCCCCCCCACCCCCCCCCCCCCCCACCCCCCCCCCCCCCCACCCCCCCCCCCCCCCACCCCCCCCCCCCCCCACCCCCCCCCCCCCCCACCCCCCCCCCCCCCCACCCCCCCCCCCCCCCACCCCCCCCCCCCCCCACCCCCCCCCCCCCCCACCCCCCCCCCCCCCCACCCCCCCCCCCCCCCACCCCCCCCCCCCCCCACCCCCCCCCCCCCCCACCCCCCCCCCCCCCCACCCCCCCCCCCCCCCACCCCCCCCCCCCCCCACCCCCCCCCCCCCCCACCCCCCCCCCCCCCCACCCCCCCCCCCCCCCACCCCCCCCCCCCCCCACCCCCCCCCCCCCCCACCCCCCCCCCCCCCCACCCCCCCCCCCCCCCACCCCCCCCCCCCCCCACCCCCCCCCCCCCCCACCCCCCCCCCCCCCCACCCCCCCCCCCCCCCACCCCCCCCCCCCCCCACCCCCCCCCCCCCCCACCCCCCCCCCCCCCCACCCCCCCCCCCCCCCACCCCCCCCCCCCCCCACCCCCCCCCCCCCCCACCCCCCCCCCCCCCCACCCCCCCCCCCCCCCACCCCCCCCCCCCCCCACCCCCCCCCCCCCCCACCCCCCCCCCCCCCCACCCCCCCCCCCCCCCACCCCCCCCCCCCCCCACCCCCCCCCCCCCCCACCCCCCCCCCCCCCCACCCCCCCCCCCCCCCACCCCCCCCCCCCCCCACCCCCCCCCCCCCCCACCCCCCCCCCCCCCCACCCCCCCCCCCCCCCACCCCCCCCCCCCCCCACCCCCCCCCCCCCCCACCCCCCCCCCCCCCCACCCCCCCCCCCCCCCACCCCCCCCCCCCCCCACCCCCCCCCCCCCCCACCCCCCCCCCCCCCCACCCCCCCCCCCCCCCACCCCCCCCCCCCCCCACCCCCCCCCCCCCCCACCCCCCCCCCCCCCCACCCCCCCCCCCCCCCACCCCCCCCCCCCCCCACCCCCCCCCCCCCCCACCCCCCCCCCCCCCCACCCCCCCCCCCCCCCACCCCCCCCCCCCCCCACCCCCCCCCCCCCCCACCCCCCCCCCCCCCCACCCCCCCCCCCCCCCACCCCCCCCCCCCCCCACCCCCCCCCCCCCCCACCCCCCCCCCCCCCCACCCCCCCCCCCCCCCACCCCCCCCCCCCCCCACCCCCCCCCCCCCCCACCCCCCCCCCCCCCCACCCCCCCCCCCCCCCACCCCCCCCCCCCCCCACCCCCCCCCCCCCCCACCCCCCCCCCCCCCCACCCCCCCCCCCCCCCACCCCCCCCCCCCCCCACCCCCCCCCCCCCCCACCCCCCCCCCCCCCCACCCCCCCCCCCCCCCACCCCCCCCCCCCCCCACCCCCCCCCCCCCCCACCCCCCCCCCCCCCCACCCCCCCCCCCCCCCACCCCCCCCCCCCCCCACCCCCCCCCCCCCCCACCCCCCCCCCCCCCCACCCCCCCCCCCCCCCACCCCCCCCCCCCCCCACCCCCCCCCCCCCCCACCCCCCCCCCCCCCCACCCCCCCCCCCCCCCACCCCCCCCCCCCCCCACCCCCCCCCCCCCCCACCCCCCCCCCCCCCCACCCCCCCCCCCCCCCACCCCCCCCCCCCCCCACCCCCCCCCCCCCCCACCCCCCCCCCCCCCCACCCCCCCCCCCCCCCACCCCCCCCCCCCCCCACCCCCCCCCCCCCCCACCCCCCCCCCCCCCCACCCCCCCCCCCCCCCACCCCCCCCCCCCCCCACCCCCCCCCCCCCCCACCCCCCCCCCCCCCCACCCCCCCCCCCCCCCACCCCCCCCCCCCCCCACCCCCCCCCCCCCCCACCCCCCCCCCCCCCCACCCCCCCCCCCCCCCACCCCCCCCCCCCCCCACCCCCCCCCCCCCCCACCCCCCCCCCCCCCCACCCCCCCCCCCCCCCACCCCCCCCCCCCCCCACCCCCCCCCCCCCCCACCCCCCCCCCCCCCCACCCCCCCCCCCCCCCACCCCCCCCCCCCCCCACCCCCCCCCCCCCCCACCCCCCCCCCCCCCCACCCCCCCCCCCCCCCACCCCCCCCCCCCCCCACCCCCCCCCCCCCCCACCCCCCCCCCCCCCCACCCCCCCCCCCCCCCACCCCCCCCCCCCCCCACCCCCCCCCCCCCCCACCCCCCCCCCCCCCCACCCCCCCCCCCCCCCACCCCCCCCCCCCCCCACCCCCCCCCCCCCCCACCCCCCCCCCCCCCCACCCCCCCCCCCCCCCACCCCCCCCCCCCCCCACCCCCCCCCCCCCCCACCCCCCCCCCCCCCCACCCCCCCCCCCCCCCACCCCCCCCCCCCCCCACCCCCCCCCCCCCCCACCCCCCCCCCCCCCCACCCCCCCCCCCCCCCACCCCCCCCCCCCCCCACCCCCCCCCCCCCCCACCCCCCCCCCCCCCCACCCCCCCCCCCCCCCACCCCCCCCCCCCCCCACCCCCCCCCCCCCCCACCCCCCCCCCCCCCCACCCCCCCCCCCCCCCACCCCCCCCCCCCCCCACCCCCCCCCCCCCCCACCCCCCCCCCCCCCCACCCCCCCCCCCCCCCACCCCCCCCCCCCCCCACCCCCCCCCCCCCCCACCCCCCCCCCCCCCCACCCCCCCCCCCCCCCACCCCCCCCCCCCCCCACCCCCCCCCCCCCCCACCCCCCCCCCCCCCCACCCCCCCCCCCCCCCACCCCCCCCCCCCCCCACCCCCCCCCCCCCCCACCCCCCCCCCCCCCCACCCCCCCCCCCCCCCACCCCCCCCCCCCCCCACCCCCCCCCCCCCCCACCCCCCCCCCCCCCCACCCCCCCCCCCCCCCACCCCCCCCCCCCCCCACCCCCCCCCCCCCCCACCCCCCCCCCCCCCCACCCCCCCCCCCCCCCACCCCCCCCCCCCCCCACCCCCCCCCCCCCCCACCCCCCCCCCCCCCCACCCCCCCCCCCCCCCACCCCCCCCCCCCCCCACCCCCCCCCCCCCCCACCCCCCCCCCCCCCCACCCCCCCCCCCCCCCACCCCCCCCCCCCCCCACCCCCCCCCCCCCCCACCCCCCCCCCCCCCCACCCCCCCCCCCCCCCACCCCCCCCCCCCCCCACCCCCCCCCCCCCCCACCCCCCCCCCCCCCCACCCCCCCCCCCCCCCACCCCCCCCCCCCCCCACCCCCCCCCCCCCCCACCCCCCCCCCCCCCCACCCCCCCCCCCCCCCACCCCCCCCCCCCCCCACCCCCCCCCCCCCCCACCCCCCCCCCCCCCCACCCCCCCCCCCCCCCACCCCCCCCCCCCCCCACCCCCCCCCCCCCCCACCCCCCCCCCCCCCCACCCCCCCCCCCCCCCACCCCCCCCCCCCCCCACCCCCCCCCCCCCCCACCCCCCCCCCCCCCCACCCCCCCCCCCCCCCACCCCCCCCCCCCCCCACCCCCCCCCCCCCCCACCCCCCCCCCCCCCCACCCCCCCCCCCCCCCACCCCCCCCCCCCCCCACCCCCCCCCCCCCCCACCCCCCCCCCCCCCCACCCCCCCCCCCCCCCACCCCCCCCCCCCCCCACCCCCCCCCCCCCCCACCCCCCCCCCCCCCCACCCCCCCCCCCCCCCACCCCCCCCCCCCCCCACCCCCCCCCCCCCCCACCCCCCCCCCCCCCCACCCCCCCCCCCCCCCACCCCCCCCCCCCCCCACCCCCCCCCCCCCCCACCCCCCCCCCCCCCCACCCCCCCCCCCCCCCACCCCCCCCCCCCCCCACCCCCCCCCCCCCCCACCCCCCCCCCCCCCCACCCCCCCCCCCCCCCACCCCCCCCCCCCCCCACCCCCCCCCCCCCCCACCCCCCCCCCCCCCCACCCCCCCCCCCCCCCACCCCCCCCCCCCCCCACCCCCCCCCCCCCCCACCCCCCCCCCCCCCCACCCCCCCCCCCCCCCACCCCCCCCCCCCCCCACCCCCCCCCCCCCCCACCCCCCCCCCCCCCCACCCCCCCCCCCCCCCACCCCCCCCCCCCCCCACCCCCCCCCCCCCCCACCCCCCCCCCCCCCCACCCCCCCCCCCCCCCACCCCCCCCCCCCCCCACCCCCCCCCCCCCCCACCCCCCCCCCCCCCCACCCCCCCCCCCCCCCACCCCCCCCCCCCCCCACCCCCCCCCCCCCCCACCCCCCCCCCCCCCCACCCCCCCCCCCCCCCACCCCCCCCCCCCCCCACCCCCCCCCCCCCCCACCCCCCCCCCCCCCCACCCCCCCCCCCCCCCACCCCCCCCCCCCCCCACCCCCCCCCCCCCCCACCCCCCCCCCCCCCCACCCCCCCCCCCCCCCACCCCCCCCCCCCCCCACCCCCCCCCCCCCCCACCCCCCCCCCCCCCCACCCCCCCCCCCCCCCACCCCCCCCCCCCCCCACCCCCCCCCCCCCCCACCCCCCCCCCCCCCCACCCCCCCCCCCCCCCACCCCCCCCCCCCCCCACCCCCCCCCCCCCCCACCCCCCCCCCCCCCCACCCCCCCCCCCCCCCACCCCCCCCCCCCCCCACCCCCCCCCCCCCCCACCCCCCCCCCCCCCCACCCCCCCCCCCCCCCACCCCCCCCCCCCCCCACCCCCCCCCCCCCCCACCCCCCCCCCCCCCCACCCCCCCCCCCCCCCACCCCCCCCCCCCCCCACCCCCCCCCCCCCCCACCCCCCCCCCCCCCCACCCCCCCCCCCCCCCACCCCCCCCCCCCCCCACCCCCCCCCCCCCCCACCCCCCCCCCCCCCCACCCCCCCCCCCCCCCACCCCCCCCCCCCCCCACCCCCCCCCCCCCCCACCCCCCCCCCCCCCCACCCCCCCCCCCCCCCACCCCCCCCCCCCCCCACCCCCCCCCCCCCCCACCCCCCCCCCCCCCCACCCCCCCCCCCCCCCACCCCCCCCCCCCCCCACCCCCCCCCCCCCCCACCCCCCCCCCCCCCCACCCCCCCCCCCCCCCACCCCCCCCCCCCCCCACCCCCCCCCCCCCCCACCCCCCCCCCCCCCCACCCCCCCCCCCCCCCACCCCCCCCCCCCCCCACCCCCCCCCCCCCCCACCCCCCCCCCCCCCCACCCCCCCCCCCCCCCACCCCCCCCCCCCCCCACCCCCCCCCCCCCCCACCCCCCCCCCCCCCCACCCCCCCCCCCCCCCACCCCCCCCCCCCCCCACCCCCCCCCCCCCCCACCCCCCCCCCCCCCCACCCCCCCCCCCCCCCACCCCCCCCCCCCCCCACCCCCCCCCCCCCCCACCCCCCCCCCCCCCCACCCCCCCCCCCCCCCACCCCCCCCCCCCCCCACCCCCCCCCCCCCCCACCCCCCCCCCCCCCCACCCCCCCCCCCCCCCACCCCCCCCCCCCCCCACCCCCCCCCCCCCCCACCCCCCCCCCCCCCCACCCCCCCCCCCCCCCACCCCCCCCCCCCCCCACCCCCCCCCCCCCCCACCCCCCCCCCCCCCCACCCCCCCCCCCCCCCACCCCCCCCCCCCCCCACCCCCCCCCCCCCCCACCCCCCCCCCCCCCCACCCCCCCCCCCCCCCACCCCCCCCCCCCCCCACCCCCCCCCCCCCCCACCCCCCCCCCCCCCCACCCCCCCCCCCCCCCACCCCCCCCCCCCCCCACCCCCCCCCCCCCCCACCCCCCCCCCCCCCCACCCCCCCCCCCCCCCACCCCCCCCCCCCCCCACCCCCCCCCCCCCCCACCCCCCCCCCCCCCCACCCCCCCCCCCCCCCACCCCCCCCCCCCCCCACCCCCCCCCCCCCCCACCCCCCCCCCCCCCCACCCCCCCCCCCCCCCACCCCCCCCCCCCCCCACCCCCCCCCCCCCCCACCCCCCCCCCCCCCCACCCCCCCCCCCCCCCACCCCCCCCCCCCCCCACCCCCCCCCCCCCCCACCCCCCCCCCCCCCCACCCCCCCCCCCCCCCACCCCCCCCCCCCCCCACCCCCCCCCCCCCCCACCCCCCCCCCCCCCCACCCCCCCCCCCCCCCACCCCCCCCCCCCCCCACCCCCCCCCCCCCCCACCCCCCCCCCCCCCCACCCCCCCCCCCCCCCACCCCCCCCCCCCCCCACCCCCCCCCCCCCCCACCCCCCCCCCCCCCCACCCCCCCCCCCCCCCACCCCCCCCCCCCCCCACCCCCCCCCCCCCCCACCCCCCCCCCCCCCCACCCCCCCCCCCCCCCACCCCCCCCCCCCCCCACCCCCCCCCCCCCCCACCCCCCCCCCCCCCCACCCCCCCCCCCCCCCACCCCCCCCCCCCCCCACCCCCCCCCCCCCCCACCCCCCCCCCCCCCCACCCCCCCCCCCCCCCACCCCCCCCCCCCCCCACCCCCCCCCCCCCCCACCCCCCCCCCCCCCCACCCCCCCCCCCCCCCACCCCCCCCCCCCCCCACCCCCCCCCCCCCCCACCCCCCCCCCCCCCCACCCCCCCCCCCCCCCACCCCCCCCCCCCCCCACCCCCCCCCCCCCCCACCCCCCCCCCCCCCCACCCCCCCCCCCCCCCACCCCCCCCCCCCCCCACCCCCCCCCCCCCCCACCCCCCCCCCCCCCCACCCCCCCCCCCCCCCACCCCCCCCCCCCCCCACCCCCCCCCCCCCCCACCCCCCCCCCCCCCCACCCCCCCCCCCCCCCACCCCCCCCCCCCCCCACCCCCCCCCCCCCCCACCCCCCCCCCCCCCCACCCCCCCCCCCCCCCACCCCCCCCCCCCCCCACCCCCCCCCCCCCCCACCCCCCCCCCCCCCCACCCCCCCCCCCCCCCACCCCCCCCCCCCCCCACCCCCCCCCCCCCCCACCCCCCCCCCCCCCCACCCCCCCCCCCCCCCACCCCCCCCCCCCCCCACCCCCCCCCCCCCCCACCCCCCCCCCCCCCCACCCCCCCCCCCCCCCACCCCCCCCCCCCCCCACCCCCCCCCCCCCCCACCCCCCCCCCCCCCCACCCCCCCCCCCCCCCACCCCCCCCCCCCCCCACCCCCCCCCCCCCCCACCCCCCCCCCCCCCCACCCCCCCCCCCCCCCACCCCCCCCCCCCCCCACCCCCCCCCCCCCCCACCCCCCCCCCCCCCCACCCCCCCCCCCCCCCACCCCCCCCCCCCCCCACCCCCCCCCCCCCCCACCCCCCCCCCCCCCCACCCCCCCCCCCCCCCACCCCCCCCCCCCCCCACCCCCCCCCCCCCCCACCCCCCCCCCCCCCCACCCCCCCCCCCCCCCACCCCCCCCCCCCCCCACCCCCCCCCCCCCCCACCCCCCCCCCCCCCCACCCCCCCCCCCCCCCACCCCCCCCCCCCCCCACCCCCCCCCCCCCCCACCCCCCCCCCCCCCCACCCCCCCCCCCCCCCACCCCCCCCCCCCCCCACCCCCCCCCCCCCCCACCCCCCCCCCCCCCCACCCCCCCCCCCCCCCACCCCCCCCCCCCCCCACCCCCCCCCCCCCCCACCCCCCCCCCCCCCCACCCCCCCCCCCCCCCACCCCCCCCCCCCCCCACCCCCCCCCCCCCCCACCCCCCCCCCCCCCCACCCCCCCCCCCCCCCACCCCCCCCCCCCCCCACCCCCCCCCCCCCCCACCCCCCCCCCCCCCCACCCCCCCCCCCCCCCACCCCCCCCCCCCCCCACCCCCCCCCCCCCCCACCCCCCCCCCCCCCCACCCCCCCCCCCCCCCACCCCCCCCCCCCCCCACCCCCCCCCCCCCCCACCCCCCCCCCCCCCCACCCCCCCCCCCCCCCACCCCCCCCCCCCCCCACCCCCCCCCCCCCCCACCCCCCCCCCCCCCCACCCCCCCCCCCCCCCACCCCCCCCCCCCCCCACCCCCCCCCCCCCCCACCCCCCCCCCCCCCCACCCCCCCCCCCCCCCACCCCCCCCCCCCCCCACCCCCCCCCCCCCCCACCCCCCCCCCCCCCCACCCCCCCCCCCCCCCACCCCCCCCCCCCCCCACCCCCCCCCCCCCCCACCCCCCCCCCCCCCCACCCCCCCCCCCCCCCACCCCCCCCCCCCCCCACCCCCCCCCCCCCCCACCCCCCCCCCCCCCCACCCCCCCCCCCCCCCACCCCCCCCCCCCCCCACCCCCCCCCCCCCCCACCCCCCCCCCCCCCCACCCCCCCCCCCCCCCACCCCCCCCCCCCCCCACCCCCCCCCCCCCCCACCCCCCCCCCCCCCCACCCCCCCCCCCCCCCACCCCCCCCCCCCCCCACCCCCCCCCCCCCCCACCCCCCCCCCCCCCCACCCCCCCCCCCCCCCACCCCCCCCCCCCCCCACCCCCCCCCCCCCCCACCCCCCCCCCCCCCCACCCCCCCCCCCCCCCACCCCCCCCCCCCCCCACCCCCCCCCCCCCCCACCCCCCCCCCCCCCCACCCCCCCCCCCCCCCACCCCCCCCCCCCCCCACCCCCCCCCCCCCCCACCCCCCCCCCCCCCCACCCCCCCCCCCCCCCACCCCCCCCCCCCCCCACCCCCCCCCCCCCCCACCCCCCCCCCCCCCCACCCCCCCCCCCCCCCACCCCCCCCCCCCCCCACCCCCCCCCCCCCCCACCCCCCCCCCCCCCCACCCCCCCCCCCCCCCACCCCCCCCCCCCCCCACCCCCCCCCCCCCCCACCCCCCCCCCCCCCCACCCCCCCCCCCCCCCACCCCCCCCCCCCCCCACCCCCCCCCCCCCCCACCCCCCCCCCCCCCCACCCCCCCCCCCCCCCACCCCCCCCCCCCCCCACCCCCCCCCCCCCCCACCCCCCCCCCCCCCCACCCCCCCCCCCCCCCACCCCCCCCCCCCCCCACCCCCCCCCCCCCCCACCCCCCCCCCCCCCCACCCCCCCCCCCCCCCACCCCCCCCCCCCCCCACCCCCCCCCCCCCCCACCCCCCCCCCCCCCCACCCCCCCCCCCCCCCACCCCCCCCCCCCCCCACCCCCCCCCCCCCCCACCCCCCCCCCCCCCCACCCCCCCCCCCCCCCACCCCCCCCCCCCCCCACCCCCCCCCCCCCCCACCCCCCCCCCCCCCCACCCCCCCCCCCCCCCACCCCCCCCCCCCCCCACCCCCCCCCCCCCCCACCCCCCCCCCCCCCCACCCCCCCCCCCCCCCACCCCCCCCCCCCCCCACCCCCCCCCCCCCCCACCCCCCCCCCCCCCCACCCCCCCCCCCCCCCACCCCCCCCCCCCCCCACCCCCCCCCCCCCCCACCCCCCCCCCCCCCCACCCCCCCCCCCCCCCACCCCCCCCCCCCCCCACCCCCCCCCCCCCCCACCCCCCCCCCCCCCCACCCCCCCCCCCCCCCACCCCCCCCCCCCCCCACCCCCCCCCCCCCCCACCCCCCCCCCCCCCCACCCCCCCCCCCCCCCACCCCCCCCCCCCCCCACCCCCCCCCCCCCCCACCCCCCCCCCCCCCCACCCCCCCCCCCCCCCACCCCCCCCCCCCCCCACCCCCCCCCCCCCCCACCCCCCCCCCCCCCCACCCCCCCCCCCCCCCACCCCCCCCCCCCCCCACCCCCCCCCCCCCCCACCCCCCCCCCCCCCCACCCCCCCCCCCCCCCACCCCCCCCCCCCCCCACCCCCCCCCCCCCCCACCCCCCCCCCCCCCCACCCCCCCCCCCCCCCACCCCCCCCCCCCCCCACCCCCCCCCCCCCCCACCCCCCCCCCCCCCCACCCCCCCCCCCCCCCACCCCCCCCCCCCCCCACCCCCCCCCCCCCCCACCCCCCCCCCCCCCCACCCCCCCCCCCCCCCACCCCCCCCCCCCCCCACCCCCCCCCCCCCCCACCCCCCCCCCCCCCCACCCCCCCCCCCCCCCACCCCCCCCCCCCCCCACCCCCCCCCCCCCCCACCCCCCCCCCCCCCCACCCCCCCCCCCCCCCACCCCCCCCCCCCCCCACCCCCCCCCCCCCCCACCCCCCCCCCCCCCCACCCCCCCCCCCCCCCACCCCCCCCCCCCCCCACCCCCCCCCCCCCCCACCCCCCCCCCCCCCCACCCCCCCCCCCCCCCACCCCCCCCCCCCCCCACCCCCCCCCCCCCCCACCCCCCCCCCCCCCCACCCCCCCCCCCCCCCACCCCCCCCCCCCCCCACCCCCCCCCCCCCCCACCCCCCCCCCCCCCCACCCCCCCCCCCCCCCACCCCCCCCCCCCCCCACCCCCCCCCCCCCCCACCCCCCCCCCCCCCCACCCCCCCCCCCCCCCACCCCCCCCCCCCCCCACCCCCCCCCCCCCCCACCCCCCCCCCCCCCCACCCCCCCCCCCCCCCACCCCCCCCCCCCCCCACCCCCCCCCCCCCCCACCCCCCCCCCCCCCCACCCCCCCCCCCCCCCACCCCCCCCCCCCCCCACCCCCCCCCCCCCCCACCCCCCCCCCCCCCCACCCCCCCCCCCCCCCACCCCCCCCCCCCCCCACCCCCCCCCCCCCCCACCCCCCCCCCCCCCCACCCCCCCCCCCCCCCACCCCCCCCCCCCCCCACCCCCCCCCCCCCCCACCCCCCCCCCCCCCCACCCCCCCCCCCCCCCACCCCCCCCCCCCCCCACCCCCCCCCCCCCCCACCCCCCCCCCCCCCCACCCCCCCCCCCCCCCACCCCCCCCCCCCCCCACCCCCCCCCCCCCCCACCCCCCCCCCCCCCCACCCCCCCCCCCCCCCACCCCCCCCCCCCCCCACCCCCCCCCCCCCCCACCCCCCCCCCCCCCCACCCCCCCCCCCCCCCACCCCCCCCCCCCCCCACCCCCCCCCCCCCCCACCCCCCCCCCCCCCCACCCCCCCCCCCCCCCACCCCCCCCCCCCCCCACCCCCCCCCCCCCCCACCCCCCCCCCCCCCCACCCCCCCCCCCCCCCACCCCCCCCCCCCCCCACCCCCCCCCCCCCCCACCCCCCCCCCCCCCCACCCCCCCCCCCCCCCACCCCCCCCCCCCCCCACCCCCCCCCCCCCCCACCCCCCCCCCCCCCCACCCCCCCCCCCCCCCACCCCCCCCCCCCCCCACCCCCCCCCCCCCCCACCCCCCCCCCCCCCCACCCCCCCCCCCCCCCACCCCCCCCCCCCCCCACCCCCCCCCCCCCCCACCCCCCCCCCCCCCCACCCCCCCCCCCCCCCACCCCCCCCCCCCCCCACCCCCCCCCCCCCCCACCCCCCCCCCCCCCCACCCCCCCCCCCCCCCACCCCCCCCCCCCCCCACCCCCCCCCCCCCCCACCCCCCCCCCCCCCCACCCCCCCCCCCCCCCACCCCCCCCCCCCCCCACCCCCCCCCCCCCCCACCCCCCCCCCCCCCCACCCCCCCCCCCCCCCACCCCCCCCCCCCCCCACCCCCCCCCCCCCCCACCCCCCCCCCCCCCCACCCCCCCCCCCCCCCACCCCCCCCCCCCCCCACCCCCCCCCCCCCCCACCCCCCCCCCCCCCCACCCCCCCCCCCCCCCACCCCCCCCCCCCCCCACCCCCCCCCCCCCCCACCCCCCCCCCCCCCCACCCCCCCCCCCCCCCACCCCCCCCCCCCCCCACCCCCCCCCCCCCCCACCCCCCCCCCCCCCCACCCCCCCCCCCCCCCACCCCCCCCCCCCCCCACCCCCCCCCCCCCCCACCCCCCCCCCCCCCCACCCCCCCCCCCCCCCACCCCCCCCCCCCCCCACCCCCCCCCCCCCCCACCCCCCCCCCCCCCCACCCCCCCCCCCCCCCACCCCCCCCCCCCCCCACCCCCCCCCCCCCCCACCCCCCCCCCCCCCCACCCCCCCCCCCCCCCACCCCCCCCCCCCCCCACCCCCCCCCCCCCCCACCCCCCCCCCCCCCCACCCCCCCCCCCCCCCACCCCCCCCCCCCCCCACCCCCCCCCCCCCCCACCCCCCCCCCCCCCCACCCCCCCCCCCCCCCACCCCCCCCCCCCCCCACCCCCCCCCCCCCCCACCCCCCCCCCCCCCCACCCCCCCCCCCCCCCACCCCCCCCCCCCCCCACCCCCCCCCCCCCCCACCCCCCCCCCCCCCCACCCCCCCCCCCCCCCACCCCCCCCCCCCCCCACCCCCCCCCCCCCCCACCCCCCCCCCCCCCCACCCCCCCCCCCCCCCACCCCCCCCCCCCCCCACCCCCCCCCCCCCCCACCCCCCCCCCCCCCCACCCCCCCCCCCCCCCACCCCCCCCCCCCCCCACCCCCCCCCCCCCCCACCCCCCCCCCCCCCCACCCCCCCCCCCCCCCACCCCCCCCCCCCCCCACCCCCCCCCCCCCCCACCCCCCCCCCCCCCCACCCCCCCCCCCCCCCACCCCCCCCCCCCCCCACCCCCCCCCCCCCCCACCCCCCCCCCCCCCCACCCCCCCCCCCCCCCACCCCCCCCCCCCCCCACCCCCCCCCCCCCCCACCCCCCCCCCCCCCCACCCCCCCCCCCCCCCACCCCCCCCCCCCCCCACCCCCCCCCCCCCCCACCCCCCCCCCCCCCCACCCCCCCCCCCCCCCACCCCCCCCCCCCCCCACCCCCCCCCCCCCCCACCCCCCCCCCCCCCCACCCCCCCCCCCCCCCACCCCCCCCCCCCCCCACCCCCCCCCCCCCCCACCCCCCCCCCCCCCCACCCCCCCCCCCCCCCACCCCCCCCCCCCCCCACCCCCCCCCCCCCCCACCCCCCCCCCCCCCCACCCCCCCCCCCCCCCACCCCCCCCCCCCCCCACCCCCCCCCCCCCCCACCCCCCCCCCCCCCCACCCCCCCCCCCCCCCACCCCCCCCCCCCCCCACCCCCCCCCCCCCCCACCCCCCCCCCCCCCCACCCCCCCCCCCCCCCACCCCCCCCCCCCCCCACCCCCCCCCCCCCCCACCCCCCCCCCCCCCCACCCCCCCCCCCCCCCACCCCCCCCCCCCCCCACCCCCCCCCCCCCCCACCCCCCCCCCCCCCCACCCCCCCCCCCCCCCACCCCCCCCCCCCCCCACCCCCCCCCCCCCCCACCCCCCCCCCCCCCCACCCCCCCCCCCCCCCACCCCCCCCCCCCCCCACCCCCCCCCCCCCCCACCCCCCCCCCCCCCCACCCCCCCCCCCCCCCACCCCCCCCCCCCCCCACCCCCCCCCCCCCCCACCCCCCCCCCCCCCCACCCCCCCCCCCCCCCACCCCCCCCCCCCCCCACCCCCCCCCCCCCCCACCCCCCCCCCCCCCCACCCCCCCCCCCCCCCACCCCCCCCCCCCCCCACCCCCCCCCCCCCCCACCCCCCCCCCCCCCCACCCCCCCCCCCCCCCACCCCCCCCCCCCCCCACCCCCCCCCCCCCCCACCCCCCCCCCCCCCCACCCCCCCCCCCCCCCACCCCCCCCCCCCCCCACCCCCCCCCCCCCCCACCCCCCCCCCCCCCCACCCCCCCCCCCCCCCACCCCCCCCCCCCCCCACCCCCCCCCCCCCCCACCCCCCCCCCCCCCCACCCCCCCCCCCCCCCACCCCCCCCCCCCCCCACCCCCCCCCCCCCCCACCCCCCCCCCCCCCCACCCCCCCCCCCCCCCACCCCCCCCCCCCCCCACCCCCCCCCCCCCCCACCCCCCCCCCCCCCCACCCCCCCCCCCCCCCACCCCCCCCCCCCCCCACCCCCCCCCCCCCCCACCCCCCCCCCCCCCCACCCCCCCCCCCCCCCACCCCCCCCCCCCCCCACCCCCCCCCCCCCCCACCCCCCCCCCCCCCCACCCCCCCCCCCCCCCACCCCCCCCCCCCCCCACCCCCCCCCCCCCCCACCCCCCCCCCCCCCCACCCCCCCCCCCCCCCACCCCCCCCCCCCCCCACCCCCCCCCCCCCCCACCCCCCCCCCCCCCCACCCCCCCCCCCCCCCACCCCCCCCCCCCCCCACCCCCCCCCCCCCCCACCCCCCCCCCCCCCCACCCCCCCCCCCCCCCACCCCCCCCCCCCCCCACCCCCCCCCCCCCCCACCCCCCCCCCCCCCCACCCCCCCCCCCCCCCACCCCCCCCCCCCCCCACCCCCCCCCCCCCCCACCCCCCCCCCCCCCCACCCCCCCCCCCCCCCACCCCCCCCCCCCCCCACCCCCCCCCCCCCCCACCCCATGTTACTTCCTTATATACTGAGCTTCTCCCAAGTTGTGTTTAAATAAAAAAAAGGGAGTGCTCACTGCTTCGACAGGCGTCAACTGGAGATCAAGATGGGCGCCAACCGGTCTACAGGAAGTGACAAGATTCTAGTTCCTGCTTCCCTGAGATCCAGTTGGAAAACACCCATCAAGATGTCCCCCTGCCGTCCAGTAGAAGGACCCTTCTCGGTAAGTAACCAATGGACCGGTTTCTGACGCCTCTTTAAGATTTGTCTGAAATGGGGCAAGACATTGTCATTAAACAAGTTGCAGACACGGCCTGCAACAGCTTTGTCCAGGTGATTTTTCTCCACAAACCCCTGCACCTTACTGCAAATCGATGAAAACCGAGGCAAATTGATGAAAACCAAGACCAATTTTTCACTGAAAAAATCGATGAAAACAGAAGGCAATGAAAACAGAAGGCAATGAAAACCGAGGTTCCACTTATATTAATTTTTAGCTTATGCAAATAGATATAGCAGGCCATTTCCAATGGGCTGGGTGCTTATTGGGCTGTCTATCATCAGTACTGCAGTACCATAGTCCTTTGCTGCCCTCTCTTGATACTTAGAGGGTATGACATGCCACTGTAAAAACTGCTTTTCTTAGCCAGAGTTTCGCAAATTCTAAGTATGACAGCTGCTTCTAGAGAGCTGTTGAAGAATTAAGTTATTTTTAAAAAACTTTCCAGCCAACATGCTGAGGTGAAGGAGAGTCCTGTTGGAAATCTGAATGACATGAAAAGATCTTCACGTTTTAGGATTCCAGACTGGATTTCTCTCATGAACCAGATTTGTTTTCACACTCCTACATTCTACTGGAGGTGGAGGATATCTTGTATGGGTGTCTTCTCCACCAGTTGCAAAGCCTACCGCTGGGAAGGGCTGCCACGGCTGCACGTTGGAGGGATTGCCCCTCTGTTGGGGTAAGTGTCTTGGGGAGGGCAAATTCATTGGAGCAGCTGCATGCCGTTCCCATGGTCAGATTTGCCCCCCCTTCTCCTGGATGGTGGGGGCCTTCTTGTGGATTGTTCACCACCACTCATCAATGAGGCAGGAAGAAGCTTTCTTGGTCACTTCCTGTAGTTGGTCGGGGCCATCTTAGCTCTGGTATCTTCCTGCCTCGTCAATGAGTGCAGCAATTTCGGCAGTCTCCTCATCGCCTTTTTTCTCTTACCTTCCTTCCTTTCCATTAAGTGTTTTTGTGAGTAGGGTGTGTTTGTGGTCTCGTCCCCTCCCCAGTGAGTACGTTTTGTTTTGGTGTCGGGTCGTCTTCCCCTTGTTTTGCCCGCTCCCCGTTTCCCGCCAAAACTAAAGCTGAGTGGAAAGTACATGGCCACGGTGCCATTTTCTGCGCCCTGTGAGGGCTTCTGGAGATCGGCTGCGGAGAATACCCGAGCCGCGACGAGATCATCCCGCTCTCCTCAATGAATGTAATAATTCAACCCTCCCATTTCAGTCTCTGTCCAAGAAAAGTTATGGTAGCAGTTTGTAAATGGTGTCAATGTTGAAGTAAACTAAACGTTGACTTCAGCTGGTCAGTCAGTGAGTGCAGAATGTGCACCTACCCTCATTCTGTTGACGTGTTTTGCATTTTACAAAGTATTTTTAACTTCAGAATAAGAGCTATGTAGGGGAGCTGTCCAAAGCAGCTAAGAGATGTGTTTTAAATGCATTTTACAGTTTCAATCCTGATGATCAGACCCTTTACACATGCATATTCTATCAACTCAGTGCTATTGCACTTTCCTTCTTCATAAGTTTCCTGTAGAAAACTAACCCCCACCCCACCCCCGTGACACTCTTCCTCTGAATCAGGTAACTGTCTCCTCTGTTGAGCAAGTAGTTAGCATGGAGGGCAAATCTCTTCGGTACTTAGAAATACTGTTCCTGCTTGTATTGCTTGCCTTCACTTCTTTTTAACTGCTCTGGAACCTCACACAAGGTAGCTGCGACAGGTGAGGAACTTCCCAGTCCATGTGTTAATAAACCAGAGGTTTGGCTGAAAGAACACAAAAGATTTGAGAGCAAAGAAGAAAGTTTGCGAGGGCTGGTCTGGCCAACCCGTTCAGGGTCAGATGTGGAAATGGAGGCAAACGGATTGAACGGATGATAGGCCGTCAATCATTGTCTGTTAACAAGTAAAGGGTGCAATGTTTCTTTCCCTGACCCTGGACACTCCAACAGGTATATAAACTCCACTTGCTTTCCTACTACCAGATCCTCTGAAGATGCCAGCCACAGATGCAGGCGAAACATCAGGAGAGAATGCTGCTAGAACACAGCCATACAGCTTGGAAACACACAGCACCCCCGGCCGTGAAAGCCTTCGACAATGCATGGGTCCATATGCTTTGATGTCACTGGAAGTGGCAGGGATTGAACCTGGGATGTTCTGCATACCAAGCAGATGCTCTTCCCGTGAGCACAAGCTTGTGTCACTCGCACTTGGAACACAGAGAGAGAGAGAGAGAGTTTAGTGGAGGGAATTCCATGGAAAGGCCACTGTGTGCAGTGAAGAGGTATCAACAGCCAAAGTGCAAATACTGTGTGGTCGTGTGTTTCTCATACTGTTCGTCTTGGGACCCTCCATCTCAGGACATGAAATCCCAGCAGGAGCTTCCCTCCTCCAACTGGGAAGGTTAGGACAATGGACCTCACACAGACAGCAAAGGGAAGAGGGTCTCTGGTCCAAGCCAGTGTTTAGCCACCCCCCAGTCTGTTTGTCTGGGGTGTAAAAGATAGGGTTCAGTGCCCACCCCCACCCCCTGCTCATTATTAACCTTAGCTGGCTTTATCACACGGCTCACCCGGACTGCACGTCCCGCCCCCCAAACATTGCTTCAGGCAATGGGAGAAGGGGCCAGTTGGAATGCAAAGGCTGCTGGGTGAATGGGAGTAGATAATGAGCCCCCTGAGGGCAGCAGGGAGAAGGGTACCCCACTGGTGTGCGTGTGGGGGGCAGGCACTCAGCATGAGCAGTCTATCCCACGGGACTGTCGTTGATAAGACAAGGTCTCAGCCTTGCCTGGGGCTCTCTCCTGTGCCTTCCCACTGTGCTATGCCTGCCTCTTCAGTCCTCCTTGATCTGTTCTATGTATGGCTTCTATCAGTGGTGGGTGGCTGGACGACTTTCAGTACCTTATACAGTGTGTGATTCCTATGTGCCTTGTGAGGGGTGTGGTTCAACCACAACCAGACTAGTTGTGGGTTCTAGTCTGGCCTCTTCCTTCTGTTTTGCTTCTGCTGTGCTCTTTGCTCGGCAGACCATGATGAGCTTTGCCTTCTGAGAGTAAGCATGGCTAGTGGCTTAGAGCAGCAGACTCTGATCTGGAGAAAGGGGAAGATTCTCCACTCCTCCACATGAGGCTTCTGGGTGACCTTGGGCCAGTCACAGTTCTATCTGAATGCTTTCACCCACCTCACAAGGTGCCTGTTGTGGGGAAAGGAAGGGATGGTGGTTGTAAATGGCTTTGAGACTCCTTACGGTGGAGGGAAGCGGGGTATAAAAAACAAAAACCAACTCTTCTTCCTCTTGCCTGGTCTCTCCATGGGGGTCTGCAACCTGCGGCTCTCCATGCTGGCAGGGGCTGAGGGGATTTGTAGTCCATGAATATCTGGAAAGCCACAGGTTGCAGACCCCTGCCATAGGGGAACCTGAACCAGGGCTTCTGATTGACAAATGCATGGACTTCTGGAGAGATGCCATTTATTTATTTATTTACTTACTTACTTATCAATTTTATATACCGCCCTCCCCCGGAGGGCTCAGGGCAGTGTTTTGTTAATGTGTAGTTGTGTGTTACCTTGTTGCTGCTCCAGTGCCTGCATTCGTTATTTCTTTATTACAACGTGTATATTCCCTGCCTTTGGGGCTCTTGATTGGCCAAAGGTTGTCACTCCTAAATCATCCCCCCCTCCAGTGACCCTAACATGTGTGCAGGAGAAGCCTTGAGTTGTCTTGTCTTCTCTGCCAACTGAGCTGCAGAAGTGTGTGAGTGCTGTGTGTGGATGTCTGCGCTGCCCTCCAATGTGGGCCTCCCGAAAGGGAACTTGGCTGAAGAAGGAAGCTCAGTCCCACATCTGCAGGACTCCCTCAAATATTTGTATTTGTTTGTTGTGTTTGTTGTGAGGGGGGAATGATAAGGAGATTGTAAGCCCCTTTGAGTCTCTTACAGGAGAGAAAGGGGGGATATAAATCCAAACTCTTCCTCTTCTTTGTATTTCGATTAATATCCCGCCCTATCGCCGCAGGGCTCAAGGCGGCTAACATAGCAAAACAATATACATTAAAACAGTAAATACGAACAGAGTAAATACGAATAGAATACATGAAACTAAAAATTAAGAAAGAAATACAGATGGCAACTTAAATGCATCAAGTCTAACAATTTGCCAATAACAATAACAGCAGCACTACATCAGTACATATCAATACTAAATCCATGCAGCAATCCGTTAACAGTGTATCAGTATAACAGAACATCAATACATGGACAATATGTCAATATCTTTTAATGTATGTTATCAGAATGGATTCATAGTGCTCCTTCCAATGGAGAGGGCGGTGTTCCATCCCATGGTTCATTCTTCTTATGGGTCAGCAGCAGCTTATTCAAGCTGGGTGAACAGTTGCATCGACGTGAGCCGTTTAATTGGCTCCATCTGCCCTCCAAGGGGGTGGGAGAGACAGATTGTTTAGTGACTGGTCGTCTGTGGAGGGGGCTGGTATGAACTCTGGTGCCGATGCTGCGCGTTCTGCCCCTTGTAGAGAGGTTGTTTGCTTTTACTCAGTTCTATTCCATGGAACAGGCACAGAGTAAAGGCGCCCGCTGGTGCAGTGGTGTCATGTTGCTGTCAAGGTCTTATTACTTGAGTTTGTTTTTAAGTTCCCCCTGTGTTTTGAAAATGAAAGCAAATTAATAGAAATATGTGCCATCTTCCTCATATGTTAATACCCCCCCCCCCCCTTTGTTGTTTTTCACAGCGTGGATCCTAAAAACTCGCCGGCAGGATGGGGTCCGAAAACCCAAGCCCGCAGAACCCCAGCTGCAAAATCATGACTTTTCGCCCAACGTTAGAGGAGTTCCGGGAATTTGGAAAGTATGTTGCTTATATCGAATCCCAGGGCGCCCACAGGGCGGGGCTTGCAAAGGTGAGTATTTGCTGGGGGGGTGGGGGGGGTGTCCTAGTTCGTGGTCCTGGGTAGTCAGGGTTGAGACTGCAAGCTGTCGTAGGTTGAATCATTTGGGGCCAGTGTTAATCTGGGAGCAGAGTCAAGCCGGCATTCTGAGATTGAGGTCGGCAATCAATCATCAATTCCTGCTCTCCAGCTACGGTGCTCAGTCCCACCACGATCCTGCAATGATATTATTCACATTTATCAAAACAGACAATCCATTCCTCAGAGGGAACGGCACGAATGCTGCATTGTTAATGAGCCCTTTTAATCTGTGGTTGGTTTTGTGGCTTTTGACAGTTTTGAGCCTTTCCTTTTTGAAAATAAGATTTTTTTTTTGTAGTTAGCATACACGAGAGTCCATGCAGTTAGAGAATGTATATGCCAGTTTTTTCCTGCCTGCTGTGCAAGCACCCAGGTCATTAATGACCCATGGAGTGATGGGGTGTTTGCTATTGCCTTTCCCAGCTGCCTTCCCCACTTTACCCCAGAAAGGGGGGAACTCATTTTCCCAACTTTGGAAGGATGGAAGACTGAGTCATCCTTGAGCCGGCTACCTGAACCCAATTTCCGTCGTGATCACACCCAGGTTGTGAACAGAACTTTGACTGCAACAGGACGACAGCTT
This sequence comes from Sphaerodactylus townsendi, assembly GCF_021028975.2. NCBI lineage: Eukaryota > Metazoa > Chordata > Lepidosauria > Squamata > Sphaerodactylidae > Sphaerodactylus > Sphaerodactylus townsendi. The sequence goes on from NC_059429.1 coordinate 15,502,452, forward strand.
CCCATTCTGGGTCTCTTCTGAATGCCTGCTTGGGCATCATCTTATCAGAATCACAGGAAGGACAGGGTTCAGTTGAAGCAAAGTGTCTCATGTTCTCCTGGATGGTGTAGGCCATCTTGTTTGGGTTGTTCTCTACCGTCAATCAAGGAGGCAGGAAATCTACTTTGGTCACTTCCTGTAGGCGGGTCATAGCCGTCTTGCCCCAGTATCTTCCTGCCTCGTCAGGGAGTGCAGCAAATTCAGCAGGCTCTTTGCTTATTGATCGGCTTTGTGTCCTTTGGTTCCCAAAAACTCCTTTCTGTGTCTGTGAGAGTTTCAGAGCCTGTGAGAATTCCTTTGAGCTTTGGTCCCTTCCAGAGTTGTTAGGTTAGGTTTGTTTTTTCAGCATGTTATTGTGTGTTTGGTTGTGGTTCCATTGTTCTTGTCTCATTTTGGTGAGTCTGATCGTCGGCTAGTCAGATACTGGGGCAAGACGGCTACGACCCGCCTACAGGAAGTGACCAAAGTAGATTTCCTGCCTCCTTGATTGACGGTAGAGAACAACCCAAACAAGATGGCCTACAACCACCCAGGAGAAGACCCCTTCACGGTGAGTATCCAATGGGTCGTTCTCCTGGAGGCGTAGGCCATCTTGGTGGGTGGTTTCATACCCCTATCTCTGGGAGGCAGGAACTAACTTTTTTCTACTTCCTGTCCTTGGACTCCATCTTAGCCAGTATTCTTTCTGCCTCAAAAACAGGAGAGCAAGGAACTCCAGCCGCTCCTTGATAGACCAGTCACGAACCTGTGTTTTTGTCTTATTCTGTCCCTTTTTCGTTTAGTGTGAGTGAGTGCCTGTTGCCCCATTGCCTTCTGTATTCATCTGTTCTTCCCCAATCCTTCATGTGTGTGTGTAGGAGGAAGATTGTAGCAAGAGCAGTTTAGGCGCCAAAACGGCCTGAGGCGCAATGGCGGCACAATCATTTTCCCCTCCGAGGGAAGTTTTCTACAGCGGAGGGCACCTCCCTTCAGCATAATGTCCAAATGTGCTCTTCCTATCTTCTGCTGTCTATACACTTAATGAACCCTACGTTCAAAAGTTTGCCACTATTAGACTATTCATAGTTATAGACTGTGTTGTGTTACGTTGTTATGGTTATTCTTCTATTAAGGTTCCAAGTTTCTTCCTCTTTGCGGCTATGTCAGTTAATACTGGCTAAGATGGAGTCCAAGGACAGGAAGTAGAAAAAAGTTAGTTCCTGCCTCCCAGAGATAGGGGTATGAAACCACCCACCAAGATGGCCTACTGACCCCCAGGAGAAGGACCCTTCCCCGTAAGTATCCAATGGTCCGTTCTGGTCAATATCTGGATGTCTTGAGAATCTCCCCTGCATGCTGTTTGGTGTTCCATGTTGGAAAAGCTGTAATGAGGTTGTTTGTGGAGCCTTGGGTCCATGTGTGTGATGCGTTCTTTGTTCCCAGAACAGATGAGAGTGCCATTTTCCTCTTGGCATCTTATGAGCACACAAGGCAACTGTAACACATTAATTAGAAAGACCCCCCCCCCACCCATTGTATCCTGCCACCACCTGACACAGGGATGTGGCATTTAGCTGAACAAAATGGCACAACACCGCTCCAGCAAGGGGTGGAAGTCAAGTCATTAAGCCATGAGAGACGAGATCCTTATGAAACCAGGTCAATTGCTGCTTTCATTACCGTTGCACAGGAGGGTTTGGTATTGATGGAAGCTTTCCAGGCCGCATTTCCTTGTCCAGTCAAGTGTGCTAATGAATTTCACTGTGTCCAATTCCTCAGAGGTAGATTATTCTAACTAGCTGTCAGCCAATTCCGATTTGTCGATTGCCGCGAAGCCTCTTCCCTTTCCCCTTGGTTCCGTGTTCTTGGTTTGTTTCCCCGCCCCACCCCCTTAAAATCCTGACCCTTGTCACTCTTTTCAGGAAAAAGCATAGCACCAAATATTAAAATATTTTGAACCTGTAGATGGAAATTTTGAACCTGTAGAGGGTTCCTCCTGAGGCCATACACACAAAAAACAGAACGTCTGCTTTTTTGATTAACTCCCAGCAAGGTCGACAGGAGTTCGCCTCCCAGCTTCGGGTTAGTGCCGTTCATCTTGTTCAGCCTTCAAGAGACCAGAGATGGAGCTCCGTCATCTGGTTTATAGTGATACTCTGTGCTTGGTCACAGCTTGCATTAGAAGATAGAAGAAGAATTTGGATTTAAATCCCCCCTTTCTCTCCTGTAGGAGACTCAAAGGGGCTTACATACTCCTTTCCCTTCCCCCCCTCCCCCCCACAAACACCCTGTGAGGTGGGTGGGGCTGAGAGAGCTCCGAAAAGCTGTGACTAGCCCAAGGTCACCCATCTGGCGTGTGTGGGAGTGCACAGGCTAATCTGAATTCCCCAGATAAGCCTCCACAGCTCAGGCGGCAGAGCGGAGAATCAAACCCGGTTCCTCCAGATTAGAATGCACCTGCTCTTAACCACTATGCCACTGCTACTCCAGTGGCTGCAGGATTGCAGTGGTTGCAGGGATCTGCAACCTGCGGCTCTCCAGATGTTCATGGACTACAATTCTCATCAGCCCCTGCCAGCATGGGCCATGCTGGCAGGGACTGATGGGAATTGTAGTCCACGAACATCTGGAGAGCCGCAGGTTGCAGACCCCTGCATTAGGGGAAAACCAAGGGCTGTCTTAGTGCTTCTGTTGAAATGATGCCTCTGCCTATAGGGGTAAACGGTGGGCACATGCAACTCTCGGCTTGTCAGTGCCTCCTTCCTCTGAGTTATGGCAATAATACAGTCTGTATCCAGTGGCTTAAACCACAACAATGTGGGTAATTTTAACCACAACATGAAATAAACAGTTTCATAAAGAATAGTTTACATAATATAATATACAGAATTTCATACATTTATAATCAAGTTTTGAAATAAGTACACGAATGTACAAGATAGCATTTCATATATCAGTTGCTGCTTCAAAATAAACACAAAAGGTGGGGCTAGTTAACCTCTGGGACTGGTTAACCTCGTAATGCCTTCTCCTGGAGGCGACTTAGGGCATCTTGGATGGGCGATTTCCAACCCTTCTTCAGGGAGGCAGGGTTCTTATTATTTGAGTTTACAATCAAAAATTCTCCTATGGACCCTCTTCGTAACAATCTCTCTCTTAAAATATTTACAGCTAATAGTTCTCAACAAGAGGGTTAATAATCCTATTCTTCCTCTGAGTAGCATACAATGGTTGATGCACCCAACATGGTGGCTTAGTTTTTAAAGGCTTTCTGCAGTCCCCTCGCTCAGCAGTTGATTTTTCGGAATTATTGGTCGGACTGATGGCCCTTAACCCACACAGACAGGTAAATCTAGCCAAGGGGTAGTTTTCTGGTTTTCTTAGATACGTGATTAGGGAGGGAAGGTGGCATGATACAGCCCAATCGCGTCAGATCTCAGAAGCTAAGTGGGGCCAGTACTTGGAGAGGAGACCTCCAAGGAAGAGGAAGGCAATGGCAAACCACCTCTGCTTCTCCCCTGCCTCAAAAGCCCCTTCCTGGGGTTGTCATAAGTTGCCTGCAACTTAACGATACTTCACAAACACAGATATATAAACTGCAAAGCCATGCATGGGAAATGTTACCTCTTGAACTGTCCAAAGCATACTCCGTAGCCAGATACAGCACTGGCTATCTGCATGGTTTAATATTTGGTGTTATGTTTTGGGAATTCAAGGAGCTGCGTGGCATAGTGAAGAAGAAGAATATGACTTTATTTGCAGTCAGTGACCAAATATTCGTGGCGTAGTGGTTAAGTGCTTGCACTGCCACTCACACAGTCAGGAGTTTGAGCCCCCTGTGGGTAAGATATCCTGGCAGCTGGCTCATGGTCAGCCATCCATTCATTCCTTGGTCGGTAAATGAGTACCTAGCACATAGCTAGGGGGTAAAGAATAGCCAGGGAAAGCAATGGCAAACTACCTCACAAAAACGGCTTGCCTATGAAATCACTGCTTGCAGTGGTACCCCAGGGTCGAACACGACTGAAGGGGAAACTTTACCTTTTGGGAATACGGGTTATTGTGAGTATGTCACAAATATCCTCTTCCCTTTCCTTGTGACTTGAGCAGTGGCTTGGTGTCATGTGATCAGCTCAGATAATGCTAACTAGTTTCCCTCCTAACTGGGATTTTAAAGACCATTTCAAACTCCTGTTTTGCTCTGCTGAGCTGGGAGCCCCGGTTAGCCTTAAGGTGGTTAACGCTTGTATCAATAAAGGATGCCACGACTGAAGCTCTTCCTGGCTTAAAAGTTTTAGGCAGCTGTTTTCTAATTCAGTCTGGCCAGAAGCATTTCATTTTGTAGTCATTCGGCTTCGCAGGACTTCCCTGGATGTGACCCAGAGAGGTGCCGTCTCTCTCTTCTTCCGACGCGGTGGCTCAGCAAGGCCTGTCTTATCGCTATGAAGCAGGCAGGCTGCTTTCTTCCTGGGGATTCTTAGTAAGGCTGCTTGTAGGTAGCAGCACTTGATAGAATCCCCAGGTAGCTTCTGCAGTAAGTTAGTGTCTCTTTAATCTCGTTTAAGACAAAAGACAAGCTGGGGAATCGGTAGTTGAGCGTTTCAACTTGTATGTACAGAATTTTGTAGGATTGGATGATAAAAGGGCAAGGAAAGCAAACTAGTGTTGTTATTTTTAATAGTTCCTTTTGCTGGAAGTCTTTCACTTCAGACGTAAGACAGATTTCAGACGTAGTGTTTCCTTCCGTGAAATAGTATTAATCAGAGGTAGACTCAGCAATCACACATCTGGGTAAACTCACCCAAGTATCTGCCATGGAGTGTAGCCTGTCACATTGCAGGAATCATCATATATCTTGTAGCCATGGATGGATGAACTCTTGGGTGGATCAAAAAATCTGCAAGCTGCATAGAGGGAAGGGCAAATGTGGCTCAGATTTATATTGCTGGAAACTCCAAATTTGTAGGGGGGAAAGCCAGTGCTTGCATAGAAATCAAGGGAACTTGTGCAGTGGCACGTGGAAAATGCGGCAGCACCAACTACCCCAAGTGGGCATGAGTGGGGCTGGAGCTGGCTGCTGCTTGTCCCGCCCCATGACTTCCCCCCTCCTTTGACCTGCTTGGTAGGGTCAGAAGAGTGAATGAGCGGAAGACAGAGAAGATTTGGGGACAGGGAAAGGGAGGAAGGGAAGAAGACAGGAAGCCTGTGCAGGGAGCCATTTTGTTCTTTTCATTTTTTTTGGCTTAATTCTATTTTAGGTTTATTATCAAGTTCCTCAGTTAAGTAATCCTGTGTATGTCAATCTGGGGGGTTCTATTATCTCACCCCCTCCCCATATGCAAATGAATGCCTTTGTCCTTCTCCTGGAGGCGTAAGCCATCTTGGATTGGGTGGTTTCGCACCCCAGTCTCTGGGAGGCAGGAAGTTGTTGTTTGAATTTCCTGTCTGGTCGTTGCCTTCCATTCTGATCCAGTATTTTCCTGCCTCAGAACGGGAGAGCAAGGACCTTGATAGCTCCTCAGAGAGTTCCCGCAAGTTTGCTAAAAATTACTTTGTCTGGTCTTTAATTGTTGTCTTCCCTCTGTGTGTCACCTGTCGTCCTTACCCACCCTTCCCCCCACGCCTGGGAAAGTGCTAGGGCAGAGGAAAGAGGGCTTTAGCCAGGAATTATTTGACGCCCAAATTACTCTTCACAAATTACTCTTTGCCTTATAGGAGTGGGTGGCTGGTCTCAACTGAAGCAAATGCCCTTTCCCTTGAAACACAAGAATCCTACTATTTTTCTGCCTCATAAACCCCTGATGTGTGTAAATGGGTGGGTGAATTTAGTCCTAGCAGCAATGTTGGGATATCTAGGACACCCCCTTCCCCTCCAAACTAATCCAAGGCTAAGATAAAGATTCTCCAGAAGACCTAGAGAAGTCACAGTGCCTTTGTTGATTTGGAAAGCAAACTCTTTAGAACTGCGTACGTTGCCTATAGAACCTTGAATTGTATCAGGAAAGTGTTCTTATAATATAAACAGCTCTTTAGAAGCCTCCTGGAAACATGCTTTTGTTAATCTGTTCTGGGGCTGCCCTGTAATTGTCCTTTGTAGGAGAAAGCCTAGTATGTTTCCGTTTGCCCGAATGCATCAACCGACACTCTATCTTGTGATACCACAGGCTGACTGAGGCTTTTGAAAATGCCAGAAACGTACGTTACACATCCTCAGTAGCGTTCGGTTCCCTGCGAATTTTCTTCGCCTTTGTGTCCCGTGCATTGTGTGAGAAAAGCTGAAGGTGTGTGGAGTCAATCCTGTGGAGAAGCAATCTTCAGCTTAAGGGAGCAGATGCCGTTCTTTGCGACATGGCTGGCTTGTTCTTAGGAAGGGCTTCTCTTGAGACTCTTCACGATTGAATGGAATTGAATTCACCACGGGGGCAGTTTGTGTAATGCTGCTGGGGCAGTGTCATTGGAGCCTGCTCTGAATTTTGCCAGTGATAACCCTGGTGGTTATTTCCACAGTGAGCAGTATGGGGGTGAGGGGGAAAAAAGGGGCTTGAGGAACAAAATTTCCCCTTACTTATGAGATCTTAACTTGTGTTCTTCCCCTCTTCTTTGCCACTCGTCAGGTGATTCCTCCCGAAGAATGGAAGCCGCGCAGGAGCTACGATGACATTGACAACATGGTCATCCCTGCTCCCATCCAGCAGGTAGTGACGGGGCAGTCTGGACTCTTCACCCAGTATAATATTCAGAAGAAACCCATGCTGGTCGGAGACTATCGGCGCTTGGCCAACAGTGAGAAGTACGTACCAGTTTGGATTGTGCTTTAATAGGGTGCAATTTAACGTAAATGCAAGCACTTCCTTACGTATCATCAGCAGACTCCATACGCCAGCCTTTTGGGCATGTTTGGATGCCTTATAAAAATCTAAGGCCAGCCAAGCCTAGAAAACATGGACGGTATATACCAGTGATGGCGAACCTTTTCGAAACCAAGTGCCCAAATTGCAACCCCAAAACCACTTATTTATCGCAAAGTGCCAACCCGGCAATTTAACCTGAATACTGAGGTTTTAGTTTAGAAAAAAATGGCTGGCTCCGAGGCACACATTACTCGGAAGTAAGCTTGGTGAAGCAACCATGCAATGCTTCGAATGGGTGGGTGAATCACGACCCTAGGAGGGTTTATTCAGAAGCAAGCCCGATTGCCAGCAACCGAGCTTACTCCCAGGTAAAGGATCATGCCCAGGCTAGCCTGTGTGTGTGTGTGTGTGGGGGGGGTGATTCCCCCCCCCCCATATGATGAACTCTGTGCATGTGTGCCCACAGAAAAGGCTCTGAGTGCCACCTCTGGCACCCGTGCCATAGGTTTGCCACCACTGGTATATACGGACGCAAGGCAAATGAACTTATAGGTATATGCAAATTTCCCAAATTGTAAAGACGATTAATAAGACATAAACCATCTGTAGAGGTATATAATATATATATGGTAACTAATATGCAACTGGATAAAGGTTAACAAACATATAAACATATAAAACAATGCAGGTACTTAAGCATCTTATGAAACATAGCGGGGTAGTAATTATTAACAAGACTCTTAATCACTGTACATAAGGTATTAGACATATAGCATCCATTTGTCGTTCCAATAACCGAAATAGCCACGTATCACCAATGTCCATGTGGCAGAAAAGCTTGTATAGAACAGTGGCTGTAGACAACGTAACAGCAATAACAGCAGCAGCTCCAACAAGTAGATGACAACACCACAACGGCAGCATAAACATCCACAGAATGTTTGGATGCCTCCATAATATTTCTTCCTTCTTTGCATGTGGCAATGGCAGAGTGGAAGAATGTGAAAGCTGCATCTGTCCTCCCTCCCAAGCATGCAACAGTCGCTCCCCTAGTTTGCCCTGTGTTCACCTGGGTGATTTCAGAATTCGGGTGTGTGGGCATCACAGGAGGGGAAGGTCTCTGCCTCCTGTCACTTTAGTCTACGGAAAATTCAGCAAATGCTGTGTGGGTGAGGACAGGAAGGCCTTTTGTATGGGAAGTAATGTGAAGCCTGTGTCTAGGTCCATGTGGGCAATGGCAAAAAAAGTGTGTATTCTCCTGGGTATGCCAGTATGGGATAAAGGGTTGGACTAGGCGCAGTGGTGGCGAATCTATGGCATGCCAGATGTTCATGAACTACAATTCCCATCGGCCCCTGCCAGCGTGGCCAATTGGAATTGTCGTCCATGAACATCAGGAGTGCCATAGGTTCGTCACCATGGGACTAGGGCCTGGGGTAAAATCGTTGCCAGGGGCTCACTGGGTGACCTTAGACATCTCATTAGCCCCCAACCTAACCTACCTCGCAGGGTTGTTGTAAAGATAACTAGAGAAGAGATCTACATATGTTCCCTGAGTGGCTTGGAAGATGTGTGGGATGGATAACTTTTGAATATGTAAATGTGTAGACATGAAGGTCACAAGACTGTCTTCATGTGGTTGGCCGTGAAGTTGAGGAATGTGGGGACTGCTAAAATGCATAATTTGCTACCCTTTTATCCCATCCTTTTCCCAAGGAACCTGTACATGGTTCTCCTCTTCATTTTAGCCTCATAACAGTACTGTTAAGTAGACAAGGCCAAGAGGAAGTAGCCCTTGCTCTCTGTACATGTCTATGTTGGACAGGTTAGCATGTTTTCTCACCTGCATGCCATTTTTCCTTACTAGGTATTGTACCCCCCGTCATCAAGATTTTGATGACCTGGAACGCAAATACTGGAAGAATCTGACTTTTGTATCTCCTCTGTATGGAGCCGATATTAGCGGTTCTCTGTATGATTCGGTAAGTGACAGCGGCTAACTGTGTGAAAATGAATCAAGACAAGTTTGCTGTATATGCTGAAGCTAGTTTGAAGCGTAGTTTTAATGGGAAGGGCTTCTAGAGCCAGGGGTCCCCAGTCTTTTTGAGCATAAAAGCACCTTTGGAATTCTGCCAGAGGGTGGCGGGCACAACTACAGGGGAAGCACAGGGAGCGAGGAGACACATATCTCTGATAATAGATCTTTGTCATTTCAGACAGAAGCTCTGTTTGATGGGATGCCTTTTAAAATCAACATAACAGTAACAAAGAACCTTTATTGGCATAACAACATTATATACACAGATCCACTTAACCAAGTAGAGGGAAACTAAAATAAATGTACAGGTAGAGAAGGCTGATGTTCAGGATTTGCTCCTAAAGTGCTGTTTTATATACAAATCCAAAAATTTGGTGACTGCATCGTTTGCATCACTACTGGGGCTGTCCAACAGAAAGGTAATCTTTTGCAAGTCAGATGCATACTCTTTTTTGAGTAGCAGAGGTGACAAGTATTTGACTCTGGGTACTGTGTAAAGTGGACAATAAAGTAAAATATGGTCTATAGAGTCAACACAATTCCCGTTGCATATGCATAGCCTTTGGCAGTAAGGGGTTTTAGTGAATCTCCCTGTTGATACGGCTGATGGAAGGGCATTGCAACGGGCCAACATCATTGCTCTACAGAGCCTGGGCACGGTTATCTGGTGCAGGTATTGAGCCCCCTTATTACCAATGTAGGTGATACCTAGAGCTAAAGGAGAACAAGTCCTGGAAGCCTTTTCGAGTAGGATCTGATGTTCCTGGTCAAACAGCCTTCTCTTCAGAAGTTGGAAAGTCTCTTTAGATGGTAGCATGGCCAGATAATCCAAAGAATAGCCTAATTTGTTAATTTTTGTTTCTATAATGCCCCACCCTTCCGAGTGACATTAAAATCAACATATCGTGTCTGTTTTTTCTTGCATACACACAGCTATATTATACATTGAGGTAGCGAAGAAATCCACAACTGGCAGTATCTGTCTTTATTTTGCAGGCATCTGACACACTCATGCAAAAGAAAAAAAAATGCTTCTCTTGGCTTTTTCTCCATTTAAGATCAGCTCTTCTCTCATGAGTTCAGACATTTTCAGCTGCTGCTGTTTATTTTAGTGACAGCTGGTGCCGATGGGCTGGTGAGAACCCACTGCACGTGTGAGGTGGACAGTAAGAGAGAGATTTTGGCCCTGTTTTGATCGGGACAAAACTGTTTTCCGAAAATTTACTAATTTGATGTAGTGATGCTGTTCATTTCAACCTGAATTATAAAATATATTCCCACTGGAAAATTGATGACTTTCAGCAGAAGTTCCAGTTAGGAGCATTAAGCGCTTCAGCCATGCTGACATCATATTTAGTCAGCAGTGTCGTAGGTGGTTAAGAGCTCGTGTATCTGATCTGGAGGAATCGGGTTTGATTCCCAGCTCTGCCGCCTGAGCTGTGGAGGCTTATCTGGGGAATTCAGATTAGCCTGTATACTCCCACACACGCCAGCTGGGTGACCTTGGGCTAGTCACAGCTTTTCGGAGCTCTCTCAACCCCACCCACCTCACAGGGTATTTGTTGTGAGGGGGGTAGGGCAAGGAGATTGTAAGCCCCTTCGAGTCTCCTGCAGGAGAGAAAGGGGGGATATAAATCCAAACACTTCTTCTTCTTCTTCAGAAGGAAGTCCCACTATGTTTTTAGACTCTCATTCTGCTATTTGCAAAGGTAAAGTACTTTACATAAAGTGACGTGCCATAAAAAACACACCAGAAATCAAAAAGGCCCAGGTAAAGTACTTTATGTCTGCATGGTACTATAAACACCAGAAATTCAAAAAGCCCCACCCAGCTTCTGAAAAACGTTGTGGGCACCTGGAAACGTGTCAGTGGGTGCCATGGCGGTCTGTAGCGGTCTGACTACTTCTTATTCCCATTGTGCCACACAGTTGCATACTGCATCCGTGCATGGTTTGCCATGGTTTTCCAGTTGCACAAGGCATCATGTTGGCGACCCCTGTTATAGAGACACCTGGGGACTGTAGTGAAACTACCCAGTAAATTGGGGTGCTGTGTGGTTTCCGGGCTGTAGGGCTGTGTTCTAGCAGCATTCTCTCCTGATGTTTCGCCTGCATCTGTGGCTGGCATCTTCAGAGGATCCTCTGAAGCCCACCCCCCCCCCCCCCCACCCCCCCCCCCCCCCACCCCCCCCCCCCCCCACCCCCCCCCCCCCCCACCCCCCCCCCCCCCCACCCCCCCCCCCCCCCACCCCCCCCCCCCCCCACCCCCCCCCCCCCCCACCCCCCCCCCCCCCCACCCCCCCCCCCCCCCACCCCCCCCCCCCCCCACCCCCCCCCCCCCCCACCCCCCCCCCCCCCCACCCCCCCCCCCCCCCACCCCCCCCCCCCCCCACCCCCCCCCCCCCCCACCCCCCCCCCCCCCCACCCCCCCCCCCCCCCACCCCCCCCCCCCCCCACCCCCCCCCCCCCCCACCCCCCCCCCCCCCCACCCCCCCCCCCCCCCACCCCCCCCCCCCCCCACCCCCCCCCCCCCCCACCCCCCCCCCCCCCCACCCCCCCCCCCCCCCACCCCCCCCCCCCCCCACCCCCCCCCCCCCCCACCCCCCCCCCCCCCCACCCCCCCCCCCCCCCACCCCCCCCCCCCCCCACCCCCCCCCCCCCCCACCCCCCCCCCCCCCCACCCCCCCCCCCCCCCACCCCCCCCCCCCCCCACCCCCCCCCCCCCCCACCCCCCCCCCCCCCCACCCCCCCCCCCCCCCACCCCCCCCCCCCCCCACCCCCCCCCCCCCCCACCCCCCCCCCCCCCCACCCCCCCCCCCCCCCACCCCCCCCCCCCCCCACCCCCCCCCCCCCCCACCCCCCCCCCCCCCCACCCCCCCCCCCCCCCACCCCCCCCCCCCCCCACCCCCCCCCCCCCCCACCCCCCCCCCCCCCCACCCCCCCCCCCCCCCACCCCCCCCCCCCCCCACCCCCCCCCCCCCCCACCCCCCCCCCCCCCCACCCCCCCCCCCCCCCACCCCCCCCCCCCCCCACCCCCCCCCCCCCCCACCCCCCCCCCCCCCCACCCCCCCCCCCCCCCACCCCCCCCCCCCCCCACCCCCCCCCCCCCCCACCCCCCCCCCCCCCCACCCCCCCCCCCCCCCACCCCCCCCCCCCCCCACCCCCCCCCCCCCCCACCCCCCCCCCCCCCCACCCCCCCCCCCCCCCACCCCCCCCCCCCCCCACCCCCCCCCCCCCCCACCCCCCCCCCCCCCCACCCCCCCCCCCCCCCACCCCCCCCCCCCCCCACCCCCCCCCCCCCCCACCCCCCCCCCCCCCCACCCCCCCCCCCCCCCACCCCCCCCCCCCCCCACCCCCCCCCCCCCCCACCCCCCCCCCCCCCCACCCCCCCCCCCCCCCACCCCCCCCCCCCCCCACCCCCCCCCCCCCCCACCCCCCCCCCCCCCCACCCCCCCCCCCCCCCACCCCCCCCCCCCCCCACCCCCCCCCCCCCCCACCCCCCCCCCCCCCCACCCCCCCCCCCCCCCACCCCCCCCCCCCCCCACCCCCCCCCCCCCCCACCCCCCCCCCCCCCCACCCCCCCCCCCCCCCACCCCCCCCCCCCCCCACCCCCCCCCCCCCCCACCCCCCCCCCCCCCCACCCCCCCCCCCCCCCACCCCCCCCCCCCCCCACCCCCCCCCCCCCCCACCCCCCCCCCCCCCCACCCCCCCCCCCCCCCACCCCCCCCCCCCCCCACCCCCCCCCCCCCCCACCCCCCCCCCCCCCCACCCCCCCCCCCCCCCACCCCCCCCCCCCCCCACCCCCCCCCCCCCCCACCCCCCCCCCCCCCCACCCCCCCCCCCCCCCACCCCCCCCCCCCCCCACCCCCCCCCCCCCCCACCCCCCCCCCCCCCCACCCCCCCCCCCCCCCACCCCCCCCCCCCCCCACCCCCCCCCCCCCCCACCCCCCCCCCCCCCCACCCCCCCCCCCCCCCACCCCCCCCCCCCCCCACCCCCCCCCCCCCCCACCCCCCCCCCCCCCCACCCCCCCCCCCCCCCACCCCCCCCCCCCCCCACCCCCCCCCCCCCCCACCCCCCCCCCCCCCCACCCCCCCCCCCCCCCACCCCCCCCCCCCCCCACCCCCCCCCCCCCCCACCCCCCCCCCCCCCCACCCCCCCCCCCCCCCACCCCCCCCCCCCCCCACCCCCCCCCCCCCCCACCCCCCCCCCCCCCCACCCCCCCCCCCCCCCACCCCCCCCCCCCCCCACCCCCCCCCCCCCCCACCCCCCCCCCCCCCCACCCCCCCCCCCCCCCACCCCCCCCCCCCCCCACCCCCCCCCCCCCCCACCCCCCCCCCCCCCCACCCCCCCCCCCCCCCACCCCCCCCCCCCCCCACCCCCCCCCCCCCCCACCCCCCCCCCCCCCCACCCCCCCCCCCCCCCACCCCCCCCCCCCCCCACCCCCCCCCCCCCCCACCCCCCCCCCCCCCCACCCCCCCCCCCCCCCACCCCCCCCCCCCCCCACCCCCCCCCCCCCCCACCCCCCCCCCCCCCCACCCCCCCCCCCCCCCACCCCCCCCCCCCCCCACCCCCCCCCCCCCCCACCCCCCCCCCCCCCCACCCCCCCCCCCCCCCACCCCCCCCCCCCCCCACCCCCCCCCCCCCCCACCCCCCCCCCCCCCCACCCCCCCCCCCCCCCACCCCCCCCCCCCCCCACCCCCCCCCCCCCCCACCCCCCCCCCCCCCCACCCCCCCCCCCCCCCACCCCCCCCCCCCCCCACCCCCCCCCCCCCCCACCCCCCCCCCCCCCCACCCCCCCCCCCCCCCACCCCCCCCCCCCCCCACCCCCCCCCCCCCCCACCCCCCCCCCCCCCCACCCCCCCCCCCCCCCACCCCCCCCCCCCCCCACCCCCCCCCCCCCCCACCCCCCCCCCCCCCCACCCCCCCCCCCCCCCACCCCCCCCCCCCCCCACCCCCCCCCCCCCCCACCCCCCCCCCCCCCCACCCCCCCCCCCCCCCACCCCCCCCCCCCCCCACCCCCCCCCCCCCCCACCCCCCCCCCCCCCCACCCCCCCCCCCCCCCACCCCCCCCCCCCCCCACCCCCCCCCCCCCCCACCCCCCCCCCCCCCCACCCCCCCCCCCCCCCACCCCCCCCCCCCCCCACCCCCCCCCCCCCCCACCCCCCCCCCCCCCCACCCCCCCCCCCCCCCACCCCCCCCCCCCCCCACCCCCCCCCCCCCCCACCCCCCCCCCCCCCCACCCCCCCCCCCCCCCACCCCCCCCCCCCCCCACCCCCCCCCCCCCCCACCCCCCCCCCCCCCCACCCCCCCCCCCCCCCACCCCCCCCCCCCCCCACCCCCCCCCCCCCCCACCCCCCCCCCCCCCCACCCCCCCCCCCCCCCACCCCCCCCCCCCCCCACCCCCCCCCCCCCCCACCCCCCCCCCCCCCCACCCCCCCCCCCCCCCACCCCCCCCCCCCCCCACCCCCCCCCCCCCCCACCCCCCCCCCCCCCCACCCCCCCCCCCCCCCACCCCCCCCCCCCCCCACCCCCCCCCCCCCCCACCCCCCCCCCCCCCCACCCCCCCCCCCCCCCACCCCCCCCCCCCCCCACCCCCCCCCCCCCCCACCCCCCCCCCCCCCCACCCCCCCCCCCCCCCACCCCCCCCCCCCCCCACCCCCCCCCCCCCCCACCCCCCCCCCCCCCCACCCCCCCCCCCCCCCACCCCCCCCCCCCCCCACCCCCCCCCCCCCCCACCCCCCCCCCCCCCCACCCCCCCCCCCCCCCACCCCCCCCCCCCCCCACCCCCCCCCCCCCCCACCCCCCCCCCCCCCCACCCCCCCCCCCCCCCACCCCCCCCCCCCCCCACCCCCCCCCCCCCCCACCCCCCCCCCCCCCCACCCCCCCCCCCCCCCACCCCCCCCCCCCCCCACCCCCCCCCCCCCCCACCCCCCCCCCCCCCCACCCCCCCCCCCCCCCACCCCCCCCCCCCCCCACCCCCCCCCCCCCCCACCCCCCCCCCCCCCCACCCCCCCCCCCCCCCACCCCCCCCCCCCCCCACCCCCCCCCCCCCCCACCCCCCCCCCCCCCCACCCCCCCCCCCCCCCACCCCCCCCCCCCCCCACCCCCCCCCCCCCCCACCCCCCCCCCCCCCCACCCCCCCCCCCCCCCACCCCCCCCCCCCCCCACCCCCCCCCCCCCCCACCCCCCCCCCCCCCCACCCCCCCCCCCCCCCACCCCCCCCCCCCCCCACCCCCCCCCCCCCCCACCCCCCCCCCCCCCCACCCCCCCCCCCCCCCACCCCCCCCCCCCCCCACCCCCCCCCCCCCCCACCCCCCCCCCCCCCCACCCCCCCCCCCCCCCACCCCCCCCCCCCCCCACCCCCCCCCCCCCCCACCCCCCCCCCCCCCCACCCCCCCCCCCCCCCACCCCCCCCCCCCCCCACCCCCCCCCCCCCCCACCCCCCCCCCCCCCCACCCCCCCCCCCCCCCACCCCCCCCCCCCCCCACCCCCCCCCCCCCCCACCCCCCCCCCCCCCCACCCCCCCCCCCCCCCACCCCCCCCCCCCCCCACCCCCCCCCCCCCCCACCCCCCCCCCCCCCCACCCCCCCCCCCCCCCACCCCCCCCCCCCCCCACCCCCCCCCCCCCCCACCCCCCCCCCCCCCCACCCCCCCCCCCCCCCACCCCCCCCCCCCCCCACCCCCCCCCCCCCCCACCCCCCCCCCCCCCCACCCCCCCCCCCCCCCACCCCCCCCCCCCCCCACCCCCCCCCCCCCCCACCCCCCCCCCCCCCCACCCCCCCCCCCCCCCACCCCCCCCCCCCCCCACCCCCCCCCCCCCCCACCCCCCCCCCCCCCCACCCCCCCCCCCCCCCACCCCCCCCCCCCCCCACCCCCCCCCCCCCCCACCCCCCCCCCCCCCCACCCCCCCCCCCCCCCACCCCCCCCCCCCCCCACCCCCCCCCCCCCCCACCCCCCCCCCCCCCCACCCCCCCCCCCCCCCACCCCCCCCCCCCCCCACCCCCCCCCCCCCCCACCCCCCCCCCCCCCCACCCCCCCCCCCCCCCACCCCCCCCCCCCCCCACCCCCCCCCCCCCCCACCCCCCCCCCCCCCCACCCCCCCCCCCCCCCACCCCCCCCCCCCCCCACCCCCCCCCCCCCCCACCCCCCCCCCCCCCCACCCCCCCCCCCCCCCACCCCCCCCCCCCCCCACCCCCCCCCCCCCCCACCCCCCCCCCCCCCCACCCCCCCCCCCCCCCACCCCCCCCCCCCCCCACCCCCCCCCCCCCCCACCCCCCCCCCCCCCCACCCCCCCCCCCCCCCACCCCCCCCCCCCCCCACCCCCCCCCCCCCCCACCCCCCCCCCCCCCCACCCCCCCCCCCCCCCACCCCCCCCCCCCCCCACCCCCCCCCCCCCCCACCCCCCCCCCCCCCCACCCCCCCCCCCCCCCACCCCCCCCCCCCCCCACCCCCCCCCCCCCCCACCCCCCCCCCCCCCCACCCCCCCCCCCCCCCACCCCCCCCCCCCCCCACCCCCCCCCCCCCCCACCCCCCCCCCCCCCCACCCCCCCCCCCCCCCACCCCCCCCCCCCCCCACCCCCCCCCCCCCCCACCCCCCCCCCCCCCCACCCCCCCCCCCCCCCACCCCCCCCCCCCCCCACCCCCCCCCCCCCCCACCCCCCCCCCCCCCCACCCCCCCCCCCCCCCACCCCCCCCCCCCCCCACCCCCCCCCCCCCCCACCCCCCCCCCCCCCCACCCCCCCCCCCCCCCACCCCCCCCCCCCCCCACCCCCCCCCCCCCCCACCCCCCCCCCCCCCCACCCCCCCCCCCCCCCACCCCCCCCCCCCCCCACCCCCCCCCCCCCCCACCCCCCCCCCCCCCCACCCCCCCCCCCCCCCACCCCCCCCCCCCCCCACCCCCCCCCCCCCCCACCCCCCCCCCCCCCCACCCCCCCCCCCCCCCACCCCCCCCCCCCCCCACCCCCCCCCCCCCCCACCCCCCCCCCCCCCCACCCCCCCCCCCCCCCACCCCCCCCCCCCCCCACCCCCCCCCCCCCCCACCCCCCCCCCCCCCCACCCCCCCCCCCCCCCACCCCCCCCCCCCCCCACCCCCCCCCCCCCCCACCCCCCCCCCCCCCCACCCCCCCCCCCCCCCACCCCCCCCCCCCCCCACCCCCCCCCCCCCCCACCCCCCCCCCCCCCCACCCCCCCCCCCCCCCACCCCCCCCCCCCCCCACCCCCCCCCCCCCCCACCCCCCCCCCCCCCCACCCCCCCCCCCCCCCACCCCCCCCCCCCCCCACCCCCCCCCCCCCCCACCCCCCCCCCCCCCCACCCCCCCCCCCCCCCACCCCCCCCCCCCCCCACCCCCCCCCCCCCCCACCCCCCCCCCCCCCCACCCCCCCCCCCCCCCACCCCCCCCCCCCCCCACCCCCCCCCCCCCCCACCCCCCCCCCCCCCCACCCCCCCCCCCCCCCACCCCCCCCCCCCCCCACCCCCCCCCCCCCCCACCCCCCCCCCCCCCCACCCCCCCCCCCCCCCACCCCCCCCCCCCCCCACCCCCCCCCCCCCCCACCCCCCCCCCCCCCCACCCCCCCCCCCCCCCACCCCCCCCCCCCCCCACCCCCCCCCCCCCCCACCCCCCCCCCCCCCCACCCCCCCCCCCCCCCACCCCCCCCCCCCCCCACCCCCCCCCCCCCCCACCCCCCCCCCCCCCCACCCCCCCCCCCCCCCACCCCCCCCCCCCCCCACCCCCCCCCCCCCCCACCCCCCCCCCCCCCCACCCCCCCCCCCCCCCACCCCCCCCCCCCCCCACCCCCCCCCCCCCCCACCCCCCCCCCCCCCCACCCCCCCCCCCCCCCACCCCCCCCCCCCCCCACCCCCCCCCCCCCCCACCCCCCCCCCCCCCCACCCCCCCCCCCCCCCACCCCCCCCCCCCCCCACCCCCCCCCCCCCCCACCCCCCCCCCCCCCCACCCCCCCCCCCCCCCACCCCCCCCCCCCCCCACCCCCCCCCCCCCCCACCCCCCCCCCCCCCCACCCCCCCCCCCCCCCACCCCCCCCCCCCCCCACCCCCCCCCCCCCCCACCCCCCCCCCCCCCCACCCCCCCCCCCCCCCACCCCCCCCCCCCCCCACCCCCCCCCCCCCCCACCCCCCCCCCCCCCCACCCCCCCCCCCCCCCACCCCCCCCCCCCCCCACCCCCCCCCCCCCCCACCCCCCCCCCCCCCCACCCCCCCCCCCCCCCACCCCCCCCCCCCCCCACCCCCCCCCCCCCCCACCCCCCCCCCCCCCCACCCCCCCCCCCCCCCACCCCCCCCCCCCCCCACCCCCCCCCCCCCCCACCCCCCCCCCCCCCCACCCCCCCCCCCCCCCACCCCCCCCCCCCCCCACCCCCCCCCCCCCCCACCCCCCCCCCCCCCCACCCCCCCCCCCCCCCACCCCCCCCCCCCCCCACCCCCCCCCCCCCCCACCCCCCCCCCCCCCCACCCCCCCCCCCCCCCACCCCCCCCCCCCCCCACCCCCCCCCCCCCCCACCCCCCCCCCCCCCCACCCCCCCCCCCCCCCACCCCCCCCCCCCCCCACCCCCCCCCCCCCCCACCCCCCCCCCCCCCCACCCCCCCCCCCCCCCACCCCCCCCCCCCCCCACCCCCCCCCCCCCCCACCCCCCCCCCCCCCCACCCCCCCCCCCCCCCACCCCCCCCCCCCCCCACCCCCCCCCCCCCCCACCCCCCCCCCCCCCCACCCCCCCCCCCCCCCACCCCCCCCCCCCCCCACCCCCCCCCCCCCCCACCCCCCCCCCCCCCCACCCCCCCCCCCCCCCACCCCCCCCCCCCCCCACCCCCCCCCCCCCCCACCCCCCCCCCCCCCCACCCCCCCCCCCCCCCACCCCCCCCCCCCCCCACCCCCCCCCCCCCCCACCCCCCCCCCCCCCCACCCCCCCCCCCCCCCACCCCCCCCCCCCCCCACCCCCCCCCCCCCCCACCCCCCCCCCCCCCCACCCCCCCCCCCCCCCACCCCCCCCCCCCCCCACCCCCCCCCCCCCCCACCCCCCCCCCCCCCCACCCCCCCCCCCCCCCACCCCCCCCCCCCCCCACCCCCCCCCCCCCCCACCCCCCCCCCCCCCCACCCCCCCCCCCCCCCACCCCCCCCCCCCCCCACCCCCCCCCCCCCCCACCCCCCCCCCCCCCCACCCCCCCCCCCCCCCACCCCCCCCCCCCCCCACCCCCCCCCCCCCCCACCCCCCCCCCCCCCCACCCCCCCCCCCCCCCACCCCCCCCCCCCCCCACCCCCCCCCCCCCCCACCCCCCCCCCCCCCCACCCCCCCCCCCCCCCACCCCCCCCCCCCCCCACCCCCCCCCCCCCCCACCCCCCCCCCCCCCCACCCCCCCCCCCCCCCACCCCCCCCCCCCCCCACCCCCCCCCCCCCCCACCCCCCCCCCCCCCCACCCCCCCCCCCCCCCACCCCCCCCCCCCCCCACCCCCCCCCCCCCCCACCCCCCCCCCCCCCCACCCCCCCCCCCCCCCACCCCCCCCCCCCCCCACCCCCCCCCCCCCCCACCCCCCCCCCCCCCCACCCCCCCCCCCCCCCACCCCCCCCCCCCCCCACCCCCCCCCCCCCCCACCCCCCCCCCCCCCCACCCCCCCCCCCCCCCACCCCCCCCCCCCCCCACCCCCCCCCCCCCCCACCCCCCCCCCCCCCCACCCCCCCCCCCCCCCACCCCCCCCCCCCCCCACCCCCCCCCCCCCCCACCCCCCCCCCCCCCCACCCCCCCCCCCCCCCACCCCCCCCCCCCCCCACCCCCCCCCCCCCCCACCCCCCCCCCCCCCCACCCCCCCCCCCCCCCACCCCCCCCCCCCCCCACCCCCCCCCCCCCCCACCCCCCCCCCCCCCCACCCCCCCCCCCCCCCACCCCCCCCCCCCCCCACCCCCCCCCCCCCCCACCCCCCCCCCCCCCCACCCCCCCCCCCCCCCACCCCCCCCCCCCCCCACCCCCCCCCCCCCCCACCCCCCCCCCCCCCCACCCCCCCCCCCCCCCACCCCCCCCCCCCCCCACCCCCCCCCCCCCCCACCCCCCCCCCCCCCCACCCCCCCCCCCCCCCACCCCCCCCCCCCCCCACCCCCCCCCCCCCCCACCCCCCCCCCCCCCCACCCCCCCCCCCCCCCACCCCCCCCCCCCCCCACCCCCCCCCCCCCCCACCCCCCCCCCCCCCCACCCCCCCCCCCCCCCACCCCCCCCCCCCCCCACCCCCCCCCCCCCCCACCCCCCCCCCCCCCCACCCCCCCCCCCCCCCACCCCCCCCCCCCCCCACCCCCCCCCCCCCCCACCCCCCCCCCCCCCCACCCCCCCCCCCCCCCACCCCCCCCCCCCCCCACCCCCCCCCCCCCCCACCCCCCCCCCCCCCCACCCCCCCCCCCCCCCACCCCCCCCCCCCCCCACCCCCCCCCCCCCCCACCCCCCCCCCCCCCCACCCCCCCCCCCCCCCACCCCCCCCCCCCCCCACCCCCCCCCCCCCCCACCCCCCCCCCCCCCCACCCCCCCCCCCCCCCACCCCCCCCCCCCCCCACCCCCCCCCCCCCCCACCCCCCCCCCCCCCCACCCCCCCCCCCCCCCACCCCCCCCCCCCCCCACCCCCCCCCCCCCCCACCCCCCCCCCCCCCCACCCCCCCCCCCCCCCACCCCCCCCCCCCCCCACCCCCCCCCCCCCCCACCCCCCCCCCCCCCCACCCCCCCCCCCCCCCACCCCCCCCCCCCCCCACCCCCCCCCCCCCCCACCCCCCCCCCCCCCCACCCCCCCCCCCCCCCACCCCCCCCCCCCCCCACCCCCCCCCCCCCCCACCCCCCCCCCCCCCCACCCCCCCCCCCCCCCACCCCCCCCCCCCCCCACCCCCCCCCCCCCCCACCCCCCCCCCCCCCCACCCCCCCCCCCCCCCACCCCCCCCCCCCCCCACCCCCCCCCCCCCCCACCCCCCCCCCCCCCCACCCCCCCCCCCCCCCACCCCCCCCCCCCCCCACCCCCCCCCCCCCCCACCCCCCCCCCCCCCCACCCCCCCCCCCCCCCACCCCCCCCCCCCCCCACCCCCCCCCCCCCCCACCCCCCCCCCCCCCCACCCCCCCCCCCCCCCACCCCCCCCCCCCCCCACCCCCCCCCCCCCCCACCCCCCCCCCCCCCCACCCCCCCCCCCCCCCACCCCCCCCCCCCCCCACCCCCCCCCCCCCCCACCCCCCCCCCCCCCCACCCCCCCCCCCCCCCACCCCCCCCCCCCCCCACCCCCCCCCCCCCCCACCCCCCCCCCCCCCCACCCCCCCCCCCCCCCACCCCCCCCCCCCCCCACCCCCCCCCCCCCCCACCCCCCCCCCCCCCCACCCCCCCCCCCCCCCACCCCCCCCCCCCCCCACCCCCCCCCCCCCCCACCCCCCCCCCCCCCCACCCCCCCCCCCCCCCACCCCCCCCCCCCCCCACCCCCCCCCCCCCCCACCCCCCCCCCCCCCCACCCCCCCCCCCCCCCACCCCCCCCCCCCCCCACCCCCCCCCCCCCCCACCCCCCCCCCCCCCCACCCCCCCCCCCCCCCACCCCCCCCCCCCCCCACCCCCCCCCCCCCCCACCCCCCCCCCCCCCCACCCCCCCCCCCCCCCACCCCCCCCCCCCCCCACCCCCCCCCCCCCCCACCCCCCCCCCCCCCCACCCCCCCCCCCCCCCACCCCCCCCCCCCCCCACCCCCCCCCCCCCCCACCCCCCCCCCCCCCCACCCCCCCCCCCCCCCACCCCCCCCCCCCCCCACCCCCCCCCCCCCCCACCCCCCCCCCCCCCCACCCCCCCCCCCCCCCACCCCCCCCCCCCCCCACCCCCCCCCCCCCCCACCCCCCCCCCCCCCCACCCCCCCCCCCCCCCACCCCCCCCCCCCCCCACCCCCCCCCCCCCCCACCCCCCCCCCCCCCCACCCCCCCCCCCCCCCACCCCCCCCCCCCCCCACCCCCCCCCCCCCCCACCCCCCCCCCCCCCCACCCCCCCCCCCCCCCACCCCCCCCCCCCCCCACCCCCCCCCCCCCCCACCCCCCCCCCCCCCCACCCCCCCCCCCCCCCACCCCCCCCCCCCCCCACCCCCCCCCCCCCCCACCCCCCCCCCCCCCCACCCCCCCCCCCCCCCACCCCCCCCCCCCCCCACCCCCCCCCCCCCCCACCCCCCCCCCCCCCCACCCCCCCCCCCCCCCACCCCCCCCCCCCCCCACCCCCCCCCCCCCCCACCCCCCCCCCCCCCCACCCCCCCCCCCCCCCACCCCCCCCCCCCCCCACCCCCCCCCCCCCCCACCCCCCCCCCCCCCCACCCCCCCCCCCCCCCACCCCCCCCCCCCCCCACCCCCCCCCCCCCCCACCCCCCCCCCCCCCCACCCCCCCCCCCCCCCACCCCCCCCCCCCCCCACCCCCCCCCCCCCCCACCCCCCCCCCCCCCCACCCCCCCCCCCCCCCACCCCCCCCCCCCCCCACCCCCCCCCCCCCCCACCCCCCCCCCCCCCCACCCCCCCCCCCCCCCACCCCCCCCCCCCCCCACCCCCCCCCCCCCCCACCCCCCCCCCCCCCCACCCCCCCCCCCCCCCACCCCCCCCCCCCCCCACCCCCCCCCCCCCCCACCCCCCCCCCCCCCCACCCCCCCCCCCCCCCACCCCCCCCCCCCCCCACCCCCCCCCCCCCCCACCCCCCCCCCCCCCCACCCCCCCCCCCCCCCACCCCCCCCCCCCCCCACCCCCCCCCCCCCCCACCCCCCCCCCCCCCCACCCCCCCCCCCCCCCACCCCCCCCCCCCCCCACCCCCCCCCCCCCCCACCCCCCCCCCCCCCCACCCCCCCCCCCCCCCACCCCCCCCCCCCCCCACCCCCCCCCCCCCCCACCCCCCCCCCCCCCCACCCCCCCCCCCCCCCACCCCCCCCCCCCCCCACCCCCCCCCCCCCCCACCCCCCCCCCCCCCCACCCCCCCCCCCCCCCACCCCCCCCCCCCCCCACCCCCCCCCCCCCCCACCCCCCCCCCCCCCCACCCCCCCCCCCCCCCACCCCCCCCCCCCCCCACCCCCCCCCCCCCCCACCCCCCCCCCCCCCCACCCCCCCCCCCCCCCACCCCCCCCCCCCCCCACCCCCCCCCCCCCCCACCCCCCCCCCCCCCCACCCCCCCCCCCCCCCACCCCCCCCCCCCCCCACCCCCCCCCCCCCCCACCCCCCCCCCCCCCCACCCCCCCCCCCCCCCACCCCCCCCCCCCCCCACCCCCCCCCCCCCCCACCCCCCCCCCCCCCCACCCCCCCCCCCCCCCACCCCCCCCCCCCCCCACCCCCCCCCCCCCCCACCCCCCCCCCCCCCCACCCCCCCCCCCCCCCACCCCCCCCCCCCCCCACCCCCCCCCCCCCCCACCCCCCCCCCCCCCCACCCCCCCCCCCCCCCACCCCCCCCCCCCCCCACCCCCCCCCCCCCCCACCCCCCCCCCCCCCCACCCCCCCCCCCCCCCACCCCCCCCCCCCCCCACCCCCCCCCCCCCCCACCCCCCCCCCCCCCCACCCCCCCCCCCCCCCACCCCCCCCCCCCCCCACCCCCCCCCCCCCCCACCCCCCCCCCCCCCCACCCCCCCCCCCCCCCACCCCCCCCCCCCCCCACCCCCCCCCCCCCCCACCCCCCCCCCCCCCCACCCCCCCCCCCCCCCACCCCCCCCCCCCCCCACCCCCCCCCCCCCCCACCCCCCCCCCCCCCCACCCCCCCCCCCCCCCACCCCCCCCCCCCCCCACCCCCCCCCCCCCCCACCCCCCCCCCCCCCCACCCCCCCCCCCCCCCACCCCCCCCCCCCCCCACCCCCCCCCCCCCCCACCCCCCCCCCCCCCCACCCCCCCCCCCCCCCACCCCCCCCCCCCCCCACCCCCCCCCCCCCCCACCCCCCCCCCCCCCCACCCCCCCCCCCCCCCACCCCCCCCCCCCCCCACCCCCCCCCCCCCCCACCCCCCCCCCCCCCCACCCCCCCCCCCCCCCACCCCCCCCCCCCCCCACCCCCCCCCCCCCCCACCCCCCCCCCCCCCCACCCCCCCCCCCCCCCACCCCCCCCCCCCCCCACCCCCCCCCCCCCCCACCCCCCCCCCCCCCCACCCCCCCCCCCCCCCACCCCCCCCCCCCCCCACCCCCCCCCCCCCCCACCCCCCCCCCCCCCCACCCCCCCCCCCCCCCACCCCCCCCCCCCCCCACCCCCCCCCCCCCCCACCCCCCCCCCCCCCCACCCCCCCCCCCCCCCACCCCCCCCCCCCCCCACCCCCCCCCCCCCCCACCCCCCCCCCCCCCCACCCCCCCCCCCCCCCACCCCCCCCCCCCCCCACCCCCCCCCCCCCCCACCCCCCCCCCCCCCCACCCCCCCCCCCCCCCACCCCCCCCCCCCCCCACCCCCCCCCCCCCCCACCCCCCCCCCCCCCCACCCCCCCCCCCCCCCACCCCCCCCCCCCCCCACCCCCCCCCCCCCCCACCCCCCCCCCCCCCCACCCCCCCCCCCCCCCACCCCCCCCCCCCCCCACCCCCCCCCCCCCCCACCCCCCCCCCCCCCCACCCCCCCCCCCCCCCACCCCCCCCCCCCCCCACCCCCCCCCCCCCCCACCCCCCCCCCCCCCCACCCCCCCCCCCCCCCACCCCCCCCCCCCCCCACCCCCCCCCCCCCCCACCCCCCCCCCCCCCCACCCCCCCCCCCCCCCACCCCCCCCCCCCCCCACCCCCCCCCCCCCCCACCCCCCCCCCCCCCCACCCCCCCCCCCCCCCACCCCCCCCCCCCCCCACCCCCCCCCCCCCCCACCCCCCCCCCCCCCCACCCCCCCCCCCCCCCACCCCCCCCCCCCCCCACCCCCCCCCCCCCCCACCCCCCCCCCCCCCCACCCCCCCCCCCCCCCACCCCCCCCCCCCCCCACCCCCCCCCCCCCCCACCCCCCCCCCCCCCCACCCCCCCCCCCCCCCACCCCCCCCCCCCCCCACCCCCCCCCCCCCCCACCCCCCCCCCCCCCCACCCCCCCCCCCCCCCACCCCCCCCCCCCCCCACCCCCCCCCCCCCCCACCCCCCCCCCCCCCCACCCCCCCCCCCCCCCACCCCCCCCCCCCCCCACCCCCCCCCCCCCCCACCCCCCCCCCCCCCCACCCCCCCCCCCCCCCACCCCCCCCCCCCCCCACCCCCCCCCCCCCCCACCCCCCCCCCCCCCCACCCCCCCCCCCCCCCACCCCCCCCCCCCCCCACCCCCCCCCCCCCCCACCCCCCCCCCCCCCCACCCCCCCCCCCCCCCACCCCCCCCCCCCCCCACCCCCCCCCCCCCCCACCCCCCCCCCCCCCCACCCCCCCCCCCCCCCACCCCCCCCCCCCCCCACCCCCCCCCCCCCCCACCCCCCCCCCCCCCCACCCCCCCCCCCCCCCACCCCCCCCCCCCCCCACCCCCCCCCCCCCCCACCCCCCCCCCCCCCCACCCCCCCCCCCCCCCACCCCCCCCCCCCCCCACCCCCCCCCCCCCCCACCCCCCCCCCCCCCCACCCCCCCCCCCCCCCACCCCCCCCCCCCCCCACCCCCCCCCCCCCCCACCCCCCCCCCCCCCCACCCCCCCCCCCCCCCACCCCCCCCCCCCCCCACCCCCCCCCCCCCCCACCCCCCCCCCCCCCCACCCCCCCCCCCCCCCACCCCCCCCCCCCCCCACCCCCCCCCCCCCCCACCCCCCCCCCCCCCCACCCCCCCCCCCCCCCACCCCCCCCCCCCCCCACCCCCCCCCCCCCCCACCCCCCCCCCCCCCCACCCCCCCCCCCCCCCACCCCCCCCCCCCCCCACCCCCCCCCCCCCCCACCCCCCCCCCCCCCCACCCCCCCCCCCCCCCACCCCCCCCCCCCCCCACCCCCCCCCCCCCCCACCCCCCCCCCCCCCCACCCCCCCCCCCCCCCACCCCCCCCCCCCCCCACCCCCCCCCCCCCCCACCCCCCCCCCCCCCCACCCCCCCCCCCCCCCACCCCCCCCCCCCCCCACCCCCCCCCCCCCCCAACCCCCCCCCCCCAACCACCCCCCCCCCCCCCCTCCCCCCCCCCCCCCAACCCTCCACCCCTATGCCCCCCCCTTCCACCCCCCCCCCCCCCAAACCCACCCCCCCCCCACCCCCCCCCCCCCTCCCCCACCCCCCCCCCCCCCCCTCCCCACCCCCCCCCACCCAGTCCATAACATCTGGAGTGCCAAAGGTTCGCCACCACGGCCCTAGAGCCTCCAGTTAAAAAAGAGTTAGATAATAGGTGATGTGAAAGACCTCAGTCTGGACAGCCCCTGCTAGTCAGAGCAGACAACACTGACCTAGTTAAACCAATGGCTTAATGTGTCCAGTACCTCAGAAAGGCACTAATATACAGGATTTGGTAATATGCATATTTAAATGTAGTTGACTGAAGGGCTGATAAATGCCATATTAATGTACAGAATTCATTCACGCAAGAGGTGGTCCGGTAGGTTGGGTGGTTTTAGAAGAGTTTAGACACATTCATGGAGAAGTACTAGTAGAAGAAGAGTTGGTTTTTATGTCTGGCTTTTCTCTATCTTTATGGAGTCTCAAAGTGACTTATAATCGCCTCCCGTCTCCCAACAACAAACACCTTGTGAGATAGGTGGGGCTGAGAGAGTTCTGGCTTAAGGTCGCCCGGAGGTCTTAGTGCGGAGGAGAAGGGAAAACAAACCTGGTTACCAGGTTCGAGTGCACCGAACCTGTAGAGGAATAGGGAATCAAACCACTACACACCATGCCGGTCTGCTGTCATAGCTAAATGGGTTCTTTGTGTTCAGAGGTGACGTGCCTCCATGAATACCAGCTGCTGGGAAACAGAAGGATGTGACTTCAGTTCCCAAGCCCTGTTTGAAGACCTTTTAGAGAGATCTAGTTGGCCATTGTGGGAAGCAGGATCCTGGAGAAGGTGGATCTTAGTTTTGATGTAGGAAGTCAATTCTTCATTTTAATTTTTCCCTCTTTCGGATAACACCGCTAGATTTTAACTTAGTCGAGCCGGGACTTTGTTGTCAAAAGGGGCCAGCTCTCCATTTTACAAGTTTGTGCTTCGCTTACAAGAAGAGCAGGGGTTAAATCCACCCAGCATCATCTGTTCTTTCCACAGCCGTTTGCCTCTAGGGGTGCTGTGGATTGTGCCAACTTGCCTTTGCTTTGTATGGCTTGTACACAGTAAGCTGGTCTGAAAATTAGTGGAACAGGGCAGGATTATGAGTGGCTGGCCCTTAATCCAGTCCCTGTACCTTGAGGCTTGAGCTGTAGAACTGGAAACTGGAGCTTGAAGTTCAACAAATCCTGTTGACCGGGCAAAAACCTGCCACTTACATGGGGAAGCGTCTGCTTTCCCCATGCGTGCACCTCAGACAGACGAGCTCACTAGTAGAGTACCCAGCATCGTATCCCTGTGGCCACTGGAGTCCCAAAGGCCCAGGAAGCTGTGGCCACTGGAGTCCCAAAGGCCCAGGAAGCTATCCTGGTGCTTTGTGAGTGGAATCGACGTTCCTTTCCCTTGTTTGCTCTCTCCTGCCCCAGAACCTGAATCTGTGGGGCAGGTTATACACTGGAGAGCTTGGGAGGAGTGCGTGGGTTTCAGAAACTGCCTCGTGCTGCCAAGTGATTTCCTCTTCAGCCTCCTAAACACGGTGCTGCTGCCACCAAATTGGGCCTGTTACTTTGCATGTCTTTTTCTAATTATTTGCTTTTTACATTCCGTGTTCTAATTACCACCTTTCCCCAGCCTGCCCTCAATTTCTGATTTCAGTCCTGTTCGGCAGCCCATGTTGAACCTGTCGTGGTGGGAGGTGTGTGCTGCATCAATTAGGCATATTATTTATAATTGCCTTATGCACTTGTGTGCAAAGCTTCGTATGCCCGATTTTGCAAAATCACATTGCTAGAAAGCTGGATGTTGCTTTAGTTTAGAAAAACAAACGCAGCCCTCCCCCTAGTTTGTTCAGGTATTTGGGTGCGACATTTGTGAACCTCTTAATCTGTCATTTTTTTTTAATCATTACAAGCATTGACGGTGTTAATTCTGCTCAAAGCGGGCAGAGTTATGGCAGCATTGTGTGTCTATCACAGTGGTTCTCAACCTTCCTAATGCCGCGACCCTTTAATACAGTTCCTCATGTTGTGGTGACACCCAACCATAAAATTGGTATATATAAAATATAAAAAGACAGAAAAAATTCTGAAGTATATAGAACAATTAGTAAAAGTGAAAATTGACATAAATAATGATTTATTAATGGTAGGAATAATAGAAGATAAAAGGGTAAATAGAATTCTGGGACCAATATATGAAATTATGATCAGAGCTGCACATGCAGTGATAGCATTGGGCTGGAAAGATAATAAGAAATGGACAATCTCAAAATGGTTGGAATATGTATGGGAACAAATACAGTTAGAAATTTTTGAGATGATGGCAAAAAATATGTTACGGCAAGAGAAATTAAGAGACATTAAGAAGACATGGGCAGTGTTTGAGACTTGGATGAGAGAAGCCGGATTTAACGAAGAAATCTAGGAGAAGAGAACACAGAGAATGAACCTTCTGCTGCTTGCTTGAACAACCGGGAAAAAGAACGGGGGGAGGAGGGGAAAGGGGGAAATGTATAGTTTGAACAAAATATATTGTACGTAATGGTTATATAAACATTCTATACAATATAAATAAAGACCGTTTTCTGATGGTCTTAGGCGACCCCTGTGAAAGGGTCATTTGATCCCCAAAGGGGTCGCGACCCACAGGTTGAGAACCTCTGGTCTATCGAATGAGATGTGATATGGAGCTTCTTTCACTAGACCCACCTGCATCTTTAAAAATCCTGGAAGTGAGACTTTTGGGGGGTTAAGAGGCCAGAACAAAAAGCAAGGATGAGAGTCCAAAGAGGTGGGAGGGGATCCATGCTCCTGCTTAGGAGAAGGGGCAGATGTAGTTACAGTGAGTGAGCAAGTGGGGCCCCAATCCAGTGACCCACTCTCAGGCATAAGGAGCAGATTGTGTTGCCAGAGCAACAGCCGCTTATCATCCTGGCCTCTCAGTTTGATTCCCCACTTTGCCACAGGAAGCCTGCTGAGTGACCTGGGGCCGGTCACAGTTCCCTCTGAACTCTCTCAGCCCATTCGGAGGCGGGCAGAGGTGAACCTCCTCCAGACGTCCTTTGCCTTGAAAACCCTGCAGGGTCACCAGAAGTGAGCTGTGGCTTGGGGGCACTTCCCACCACCACCACATCTAGGCAGGAAGGGCCCACAAAGCTACGGAGATGGGGACAGGGAGGGAGGGAATTTACCTGCACTGCAAAGTGTCCAAGTGTCCAGCAGAGATGGGGACTTGCTCAGAAACAGAAAATGGGGGCTGCTAGGTCCCTTTTTCTTTATGTAAAGCCAATTTCAGGGACTGTGATGAGAAATAGAAGGGCCAAGTTCTGCTGCCCCCCCCCCCCCAAATTCCCTGCCACCTTCTGCAGACTGTTGGCTTCCAATTTTTGGCATCTCTCAAATGCTGGGGGTTTCCCTCCTGATTGGGCACTATTGCTGTTGTGGGGAAAAAGGGCTGGCACCACTAGCCCAGGAACCAGGTGATCCCAGAGAGCTGTGCCTCTCCCTACTGCATTTTCTTGCTTTTGAGTAGCCATCATTGCAGTCCTTGGGGGACCTCGGTTTCTAGTGCAAGTACTCCTCAGTCTGAGCTTCTGCCAGTAGTTAGCGTCACTTGGGTTGTCTCTGCTGTGCCCTCGCCCTCTGCTGTTGTTTCCATCTGTGGTCAGTCTGAGAGATGGAGAGGATCAGTGTTTAGGTAGGGGATTGAGATAGGTTGCCATTGGCCCCTTCTGGCTCTGTGAACCCAGCTGAATTGGATGCATTTTGGAGCAAAGGAATGGAAAGGTTTTACGCCTCGACTCTTGCAAGCAAGAGCAGAAATTATCAGGCTCTGGGGGAAATCTGGTTATGCAAGGCCTAAGATAATTTTTTGTTTTAAAAAAGGGATGATATCGAACAGCTGGGCATTTTCTTGCTCTCTGGTACCATTGAAACTTTTCAAGATCACAAACTGATCAACAATATTCAGCGAGTCAGCTGTTTTGTTGCAGTTCATTTTGAGTGTATTACTCAGCAACCAGCAGATTTAGCATCTGTGCTCTGTCAGACTAAAGCATCGCCTTTCAAAGTGGCGTGGGGGCCTCAGCAATGTCACACCTGCCCTTTTGTAGGATTCCTCCAAGAGCCAGCAAAATTGAGCGTTGGGTAGTGGCATTGGAGCCCCGGAATGCGAAACGATTGCATTCAAACGCAGCAGCCTTTTTGCTGGAAAACAGTTGCTTTGCATTTTGCTGTGCGTTCTGTGGCTTCAATTCAGTTACAACCACCTCAGCAGCCAACTTCATTCTACAAAAGGGCATATGTGACATTACAGGTTTCCTGCCCAGATGATAGCAGTCAAGAGGGGCTTGAAAACCTTCACCCATTGACTTAGCCTAATTTTAAATGGCTTTGTGTCTGTATTCGGGGGACCCTTGTCAAAATGTTGGAGCCCCACACACAGCGCCCTGATGGTGTCACATTCAAGAAGGGTCTTAATCTTCGTTGATTAACTATATGCACATTCATTGTTCACATTTGCAATTGAAGAAGAAAAGACTATTTAAGAAGGTGCGAGAAATCCCTCTTATGAGAAGCAATCTGCTGCCTGCAGATATGGAAGAAGGCATTTCACTGTTTATTCTGTAAAGTGCACGTATTTTATCAAAACCTAACCTGCTATCCTCTGGTCCAGGGGTCTTCAACCTGCGGCTCTCCAGATGTTCATGCACTACAATTCCCACCAGCCCCTGTCAGCATGGCCAATTGGCCATGCTGGCAGGGGCTGATGGGAATTGTAGTTCGTGAACATCTGGAGAGCCACAGGTTGCAGACTCCTGCTCTGGTCAGGTATCTCTACATCGATACAATATTGCAATCCTAGTTTTTACTGCACATTGGGTTTTCTGGGCTTCCCTTGGTTTTTCTGGCTTGCTGTGCCAGTTAGTAGATATTAATCCCTGAGAACTGTTTTGGTTTGAGGAAAGCAAAGGCCAGGTGCGCTCCCAGAGCTTTGACCTTTGAAGCCACCATTTTTCCTGACCTGCTGAGAGGTGCACATAGTTGTGGCTTCATTCTGAGGTTTTTTTTTTTCCAAGCAAAGGTGTGTTCTCCTGGAGGTGGAGGGCATCTTGTATGGGTGTCTTCACTACCATTAGCAAGGAGGCAGGAAAAAGTTCTCTCGTCACTTCCCGTTGAGGCCTTGGGAGCCATCTTCGCCTCAGTATTTTTCCTGCCTCAGCAGGGAGTGCATGTCTTTCCATAGGCTCCTACAGGTTTCTACCTTATTTTTAAACCTTCCTGACCTTTGGATTTGTCTCTGTCTAGTGTTTCAGTGTCTGGTCTTGTGGCTTCTGTGTTGGTTTTTTTATTCTGTGTGTGAGGCTTTTAGGAATCCGTTCCTTTTATCTTCCTCACAAGCGTTCTCTAGGGTGGTTTCGGCCATCTTGTTGGGTTGTTCTTCACTACTTGCTAGTGAGGCAGGAAGTGCTTTTTGGTCATATCCTGTTGGCGCCAAATTGCCCCAGTATCTTCCTGCCTCGCTAGTGAGCGCAGCAACTTTGACTAGCTCTTCAAGAAATTTTTTCCTCAGCGACGGATCTTCGTCCCTTTTGTCTTCCCTTTGTTCCAGTCAGCCGTGAGTCATTCCCCTGGGTAGTTTCCTCCCATTCCCACGGTCTTACTGGCTGCATTCCCAGGGGCATGACCACGGCACTTCTTATGCGAGGGAGTGGATTTTGTCGATCATACGCAGAAAACAACAGAGCGTGGCGGCCAGGGCATCCCGCTCCCCTCAAGGCGCTCCCAGGGAGTTTGATGGGCGGAGCGAAGCCTAGCGCTCTCTTGGCCAACCATCCCGGGCCTCGCCACAGGAGGAAACCTCCCCCCGGGTCTCCGGGAGAGCGTGGAGGGAGGCGCTGCCGGTTCCAGCCCGGCCCGATGCACGCGAACGCAGCGAGAACCCCCTGCCGACAGCGCCGTGGCAGAGAGAAAACTGCGGGGAAGAAGGGTCCCCGCCGAAGTAAGCGCCCATGCGGCGCGGCCTTTCGGGCCACGCCAGGCCGCATCGTCCGGTGGGAGGGTGCATGGCCACGGCCCCCTTCTCCCGAGGGAGGGATTTTGTCGACCAGCCGCCAGAAAACACTCAGAGCAGCGGCCAGGGCATCCCGCTCCCCTCGGCTTTCCCGAGGATTGTGAGCGGGCGGTGCAGCTCCAGCGCTCCTCTCGGCCGGCCATCTGGGCCCGCCCCAGGAACCTCTACCCGGGTCACCGGGAGAGCTGAGGAGGGAGGCCAGCGCCCGGTTTCAGCCGGCCCGTGCACGCGGCCGCCGGAGAACCCCCTGGCCGACACAGCCGCCCGCGAGTGGTAGGAGAAGCAGCGGCTGGGAAAGAAGGGTCTCCGGCTGGCGCAGTAAGCGCCCAGCTGGGCTGCCTCGAATTGGCAGCGCCGGCCGCATCGTCCGGTGGATCGTGGCTGGTGCCGGTTACCTCTCAGCCTCAGGGCGCAATGCAGAGAGAGAGAGGCCTTTCCCTGTCAGTCACAACAGGAGCTGGCAGCTTCAGGCCCCTCAGCAGGCCCGCAGGGGAGGACATTCCCCTAGCGACTGGAGTGCGTTTTTTCCAGCCTCACTGGCAGCTCGTGGGGCACTTATGCGATCACCTCCATTAGGGAGGAAGCTCTCTCACCAAATTCCCACTCCGAGTTCTCATAGTGCGCACCAGACGCAGAGTTAGAAGTCCAGATCCAGATCCCCAGACCTAATAATAGACTCAGATTAGGGATTGGCTGGCTCTCCCAAGGATGGGTCGAGACATCCCAGTAAAAAGGGGGGAGTTAGGTTCTGGAATCAGACCACCTTCTCTGACAAATGACACTCCCAGCGAGAGAGATTAGTGACCAAAGCAATAGGTTTTTTTCAGATGGAGCAGTTCCCAGTTTCCTCAAAGGAAGAATGGGAGACCTAGCCAGAGACCATCTCCACCTTGTAGCCTTTGCACCAATTCCGAGGAGGCAGAGGGACCCTAACCTTCGACCCTCTCCCTCCAAGCCCATCAGGGGGGGCTGTCCCAAGGGGCTCCCTTCCATTTTTCTCCTCCCCAAACAGGAGGAGGGAGGATTTTGCAGTTTTTGTTTCCCCCTGCCAGAGTTTTTTGAACGCGATAGGATTCAAGAAGCGAATGGAGTCAACCCCGCTACCAATAAGGGTTTTTCCATCTCTCTTAAAAGCTATATCTTGCCCCTGACCACCACCTCCACAGCCTCCTTAAGATCCCACTGGGGGGATCGAGTCCCGTCTCCGGCCCCCTACATTCTGGGGGCTTGCCCACGGAGACGGTGAGGGTAACTGATTAAGGATCCCACTTAGACCCAAGTGCTGTTTCAATCCAGCCTCACGTAGTGGGATCCGGCATGAGCGACTCCTTTGCCAGGGCTGCCAGGATTTTAGTCCCTTTGGCCTCACGGTGGCCAGGGCAGCCTTGGTCTCAGCTCCATCAGCATACTGCTCTCCTTTTTCCCCAAGACCAGAAGAGGAGTTCGGGAGGGGGTGGAAAGAGTCATTATGGCAGTCTCCCTTCTGGCGGATCCTCTCGCATTTCGGCGCCTTTTTTTTGACATCAAAAGGCTCTTATGGCTTAAACCAGATGCTTGAGCATTAGGCTGCTGTAATGTGAGGCAGCTGTTGGCCCTCCTAGTCCGCAGCCAGAGACAACTAATTTTCCACATCGCATCATGGCAGCAGCCATAATTCCTTTCGGAAGAAGCAGAGATGTCCAGAGGTTCTGCATCTAGAGGAGGAAAACGTCGCTTTCGTCCTGACTCCTTCACAGGGAAGCAAGGCCTGACGCTACCTCGATGTGTGCCCGACATTGGAGGTCGCCTGTTGCAGTTTCAACATCACTTTCCCTTTCCCGACCAACGGATCCTCAGAGATCGTTTCTTCCGGCTACTCCTTAAAGTTCCGCTTCTGTTTGGTTACAAGGGCCGTTTTTCTTCCGTCACCCATCTGTTCCAAAACCCGGAAAAAAGGAAGTAGCAAGGTCGAGGATGGCTATCAGCTTCACCTGAAGTGGGCCATCAGGGCAAACCGTACCGCGTACCAAAGTGAGCAAGTGGGTCCTGGGGGGTTTACTCCCCATCTCTTCACTGTTCCCTAGGAAGAATGCGCGACACCAGAGCCACCCTCGACTTTCGCCACGTGAATCCCGGTTCCTGCTCATATGCCACGCTTTCTTGCGGATGGAAACTTTCCTCAGGTCGAAACCGTGTCGCAGCCACCCAACAGGCGACTTCCCTCACAGCCCTCGACCCGAAGCGATTGCATACCCTGCATGTTCCCATCGCACCCGGTCCACTAAGCAGCCTTCCCTGCGTTTTGCCTTGGGAAAACCTTCTTCATTTCAAATATGTAGCCCCCCCCTTTTTTTGGTCAGGCTATAGCCCCCCCCGCTGTCTCTTCACCGGCAAGGTTCTTGGTGGCCCCGATTGCGTTTCTCCCTGGACAAGAGTTCCACTTGCCCTCGCCTCTCGAGGCCAAAGCATCTAGGTGCCTTGAGTCGACACCACATCCTGCACCCCTTTCGTTTCCCCAACAAAGATAAAGAAGAAGATCCAGGAGGTCTGCCACAAGCCACTACAGGCTCCAACTAGGCTTAGGTCTTGCTAGGTTTTCTCCTGCTCTACCATCGATCTCATCCCAATGGGGCAGGGCTCATGCGCACCCTCTTCAAGCACTTCCACGTCCCTATGCAAATGCCATCACATCCATCGCTTGGGGACCAATATCGCTGCCCTTTCCCCCTCGGCACAGGTGCAGCCCAACCTCTCGTTGGTGGTTACCTCCACCAACAGTAATCTAAAGCGGAGGAAAGGGTCTTTGCAGCCCATGAGCCAGATCCACATTTTTTCGGACGCCAGGCCTCAGTGGGTGGGGGGCCAAGTTGGATTCGAGCACCTTGCTCCAGGGCCTCTGGGAAACGCCCCTCCCAGAGCCACCCTTCCCATCAAATAACGTCCAGAGGTCCGGGCCATCTTCTTCTGAGCTCTCAGAGCCCTTCCGGAACCAGATTCGGTCCTTAGCAACATGTCGTGGTCCACACCACGACCAATGTCTCCGCCAAGTAAGTGCTATCTGAATCATCACAGGGGATCTCGGTTCTCCCACTGCACAGGGAGGCCTCCTCCGGGTCCCCTCCTGGGCAGAGACCAACTTCGGCTCTCCTGAGAGCAGAACATGTGAGGGGCTGCCTGAACACCGCAGGCGGACTGGCTCAACCGCACTAGCATCTCGAATGCAGGAGATGGAAATTGAAGCCTCTGTGTGTTCCCCATCTGATCCCTTCGCTCAAGCTAGGGGAGCTGGTGATAGACGATGCGGTGCCTCGCCATTAACACCTCAACTCTCAAACCACCTCAGAGATTCATGACACGCATTCTTCCACCCTCAGGCTATGTGGGCGTCCAATGCCCTGTTAGCTCCGGGACATGGCCGACAGGCCTCCTTCATGCTTTCCCCACCCTCCTCTGTCTCTTTCTTTCACCAGGTTGTTCCAAGCCGGGTTACAGGAGGAGAAGAGGCGGGTCATCCTGGTGGCTCCGGAACTGGCTGGCTCCAGTGCAAGCGTGGTACTCCGCTTCTCCAGCAGCTCTCCATAGCGAAGCCCGATCCCATCTGCCAGTCTCCCACGATCTAAGCTGTCCCAGGGCTCCCCTGCTCCATCCGGGATCCAGGTTGGTTCTCTACGGCTGACCGTGTAATGGCTCCTGAGTGGAGAGATCACCTGATTCTGCAAAGAAGGCTGCTCTCAGGCAATGATTGTAGGTACTACGGTAGCACAGGCGTGAAAATCGAGCCCTCATGGGACAAGTTTCTTTGCTACAGGTTCCTCAAGAAACGTTGTTCCACCCTTCGGCGACAGCTGGCTATCTTAGTCCAAATCGTCCTTCCAGCGGTTGGGTAACTTCCCATCTTCAGGCATCCCGACGTCCTTCAGCTCCCTGAAAGGAGTTCAGCAGTCCCAGGCACCTGCAGCTCCCTCAATGGTTTCCTTCTTGGCGGCCTCGATGGCAGTTCTGGACGGGCTCACTAGGAGAATTCACCGTTTGAGCCGGGTCCAGTAAATCCATCTCCGTTGGCTGCGCGATGAAGTTTTTTATTTTTTTGCCATTGGCTATCACCTCTGCTAGAAGCGGATGTCTGAAGTTAGGGCCCTTCCAGTGAACTCCCCAACCTTTGCCAATTCTCCCCAGACTAGAGTAGTGCTTAAGCTTGACTCCACCTTCTCGAATTCTGCTAAGGTGGCCTTCAGGGTTCCCATCTTGCAGGACAGGAGGTAGTCACTCCCAAATTCTTTTGTCCCCAGCCATCGCAGCCCTCGGCAGAGGCTCCGACTTTCTGTCTGGATCGTATCGGGCCGATGCGGCTTACAGCGTTCCTCAAACGTACTGGAACAGCTTCCAGAAAGTCTTGAGACCTTCCTTGCTAATGTGGAGTGCCCCCTCGGCTGGGGAGACTAGATGTCCTCCTACGCCATCAGCGTTCCATCTCAGAGCCTGCCATCTCAGAGGGCGCACAAGAAGCAAATAGTTTGCCAGTTCTCTAAGCGGAATTACGGCCCATTCCACTCAGAAGCTTGGCGTCCAAAGTGCTGCCGTGGTCAGGCATGTCCCGTTAGATCAGATCTGTAGGGCTGCCACATGGGCTTCCCCTTCCTCTTTTGTCAGGCATTAACGACTGACATCCATGGACGCCGTCCAGGCTTCCTTTGGCAGAAGGTTCCTGGAGCATGTTATTGGAGATTAACGGAACCCACCCTATTTGGGGTACTGCTTGGGGAGTCCCAACAAGATGGCCGAAACCACCCTAGACCGTGAAGGGGTCTTCTCTTGGGTGGTGAAGGCCATCTTGGCCCTCCCTGTTCTCGTTCTCCTTTGATAATATGCTCCTTCCCCTTCTGCCTGATAGACTCTATTTTATACTTATATCAGCCTTTTGGTTTTTTACCTGTTGGATTTACAGTTTTTTGCCTAAGCCTTTGGCGATGTTCTAATAAGATTTTATTACAGCGTGTTTCGACTGTTTCTTCTTCGAGTATTCCTGCTTTCAATCGCTCGGCCGGTCAGATACTGGGGCAATTTGGCGCCAACAGGATATGACCAAAAAGCACTTCCTGCCTCACTAGCAAGTAGTGAAGAACAACCCAACAAGATGGCCTTCACCACCCAAGAGAAGACCCCTTCACGGTGAGTATCCAATGGGTCGTTCTAGCGGCCTGTTTCCAGCCCTTTTTCCCTGCCGCAGCTCAGAAATATGGCCTCCAGGTCTTTCTCTCCTTCCCGGCCAGGGTTTGCCCGCTCGTCAGCTGAAGGGACGTTCTCCACTCTGCCTCATCTCTGTGTGTGTGAGGTTTAAGGTTTGATTTGGAGTTGTGTAGCATCAGGACAGCGACAGGAAACATTGATGGTTGTGAGTCAATCGTCCCTCCTCAGGTGCAACCGCAAAGCCTCTTTTTAACGCTGCCCATGCTTGAAGGGAAGGAAATTCATTTTGATGTATTAGTGAGAGACTTGCAACATCCGGTTAATGGCTAGCAATGAGTTTCTTCTTTTTACAATCAATAGTAATACTAATTATTAAAAACGATCCCACATTGGCATTCATGATTCTTCACAGAAAGTCGTCAGCAGAAAAGTCGGGTCCCTGAATGAGGGGCACACAGATTGCCCATGTTGCAGGAAGCAAAAGAAACAAGTGATGAATGTGCTTTGGGTTGGCCTCGGGAGAGGATACTGCTAGTAAACATTTATTTATTTAAAACATTTATTAGCCATTTTTCTTCCTTACAGAGCTCAAGGCCGCTTCTGGTATAAATAAAATAGCTTACAAGTAAAGCCAGAATTGGGACTGTTTTAATCAAACACAGACCGAAATAAACGTTCTTTAGCTGCCTCTGAAAGATGAAAGGTGAGGGGGCCAGCCGCATCTCCTGGGGAGGTTGTTCCGCAATTATAATTCTGTCACTAAGAAGGCCCTCTCTCTCGAACCCACCAAACACATCTGCCACCTAATTTCTGGGAAGGAACGTATGGGAGAAGATGGTCCTCCAGACACTCCGTCTGAAGCCATGTTGGGCTTAAATCTGCGCTGCTGGGTACCATCCTGGTTCCTGCTTAAAGGGTTCACAGCCCATACTAGTAGGGCAGGTTGGGGATTGGAAGGGATGGGTTTCCTGGGTTGAAACTGGACCATGAGACTGGATTGGAGGAGTGTGATAGTACTGGCATAGGGAAATTGAAGTGGGAAAGGCTGTTTGAGGAAGCTGGAGAACGAAAGGGAGACAGCGAAAGGCCCTCATGTCTGTGTGTCTTGACCAAGCTGGGCTAAAATTCTGAGCACAGTTATAGCACCTGGAGAGGTTAAAGGAGGGGGTCCGGTTGTGTATTCCCTCCAAATTTTTGTGCTACTGATGATGCCGGAAGAGCTCCATGGCGCAAACTGGTAAGCTGCAGTACCGCAGTCAAAGCTCTGCCTAAGACCCGAGTTCTGTCCTGACGGGAGCGGTCCCATCCTTCCATCCGTCCAAGGTCAGTGGTATGAATACCCAACTAGCTGGGGGTAATGTGTAAAAACGACTGGGTCAGCCAATGGCAAACCACCCCATAAACATAGTCTGCCTAGTAAATGCTGTATGTGAAGTCACCTCAGGGGTCAGTAATGACCCAGTGCTTTTAATGGTACTGAAGTCTGGTGGAACAGGGCTTCTTGGGGGGAGCTTAAAGCATGTCATGGCCATGCTCTTTGCGATTCCCCTGAGGTTCAAAGGGCAAATCTGGTTGTTTCCAGTCCGATTCCAAGACTGTAGTACCAAAGTTCAACCCCCTTCCTCATCTGTGATCTTCGTCCCCCTCCTTTCAGGTTTTTGAAACCCTTGTAAAATAGAAAATGGTGAGGGATTTGCCACTTCCTGCCCATCAGCACCAGGCTTAGCCTGGCAGAGGAAGTGCGCATCCATGGGAAATGTTCAGCGCTTGGGCACTAGCAGTGTGTGGAAGCAACAGAGACAAAATGAGTTTGCGTCGATGCGGGGTGCAGGCAGTGGTGGGATCCAAAACTTTTAGTAACAGGTTCCCTTGCCAGCCCCCCCTCAGCAAAGGGGGCAGAGGCGTACCTAGGCAAACCTGAGCCCTGGGTAAAACCTGAGTTGGATGCCTCCCCAAAGGGCAGCCACCTCACCACAACCCCCCAAATTTTTTTTGCACCAGGTCATTTCTAAATCATCATCACATTATAGAAAATGCCCCAACTCACAAATCTGAGCACAACAATGGTGAAACACACAGGTTCTTTGATAGAGACTGGTGAGATAAAAGGTACGAAAGGCTGAGAATCAATGAATTGCAGTACCTGAAAGGGATTAACCCAGTTCAGGGAGTTACATTATTAGTCACAATTGCTATATGGAACCTTCACGTTCAAAGGTATGCCTCTTGGGGAGGCGAGGGCGTGGAGATGGAAAAGCGGACCCAATTAGTAACCCCCTCTCAGCACACACAAATAATTAGTAACCCACTCTCGGGAACTGGTGAGAACCTGCTGGATCCCACCTCTGGGCGCAGGGAATCGAGAGGCACGCACGGAGCAGCAAAGAAACAGTGAAGCACTCCGCTTCTCTGGCACATGTCCCTCTATATTCCCCGCCTTCCCAATTTTTCAAAATACGGCTCTGCAGCATTGGGCAGAAGGAAAGCAAAATTTACGGCGGCATTTGATTTATGGCTCAGCTGCATCGCCATTTGGCAAAGCAAGAGCTCTTATCAGTTGATGAGCTGGCCGAGGGCTTGGATGGCCCTGGCTCCTGTTTATTTGTTCAGCGGCTCACCAGGGGAGCGCCGGGGTTTGTCTGGCTGGTTCAAGCTACCCGGGAAGAGCATGGCGCCTCTTCATTAAAAATCTGCAAGTTGCGCGCATGTTGCTCTGGGGCTTGCAAGGAGAAATGATGTATACGTTGAGATGCGGAGTTTGCATCCACGAGTAATTTGGTGATAGATGGAAAGTGCGCGGCGCTGAGTTATTAATACAGGCTTTCAGGCTCCATATACCGCAGTCATTAGTTAATCAAATCGAACCACACCAGCCCACCTGCTTGCGTTCAGAGGGGCCCCCGTCTCTCACACGCAGGGCCCGCTCAACCTGCAGGTGGCGCTGTGGCGATGGCCCTTTTGACTCTCTTTAGGGGCGATGGGGAAATTCTGACCTGTGCACAAGAGGAGAGGGGGTGAAGTTTTGAATTGCAGTGAAGTTTAGGGAGCCCGAGCGCAGCCCAGCAGAAGGCCCTATCCAGTGTTTGGATCTGTCACTCAAACGGCAGCAGGTAAAAGGATGGGGCAAAGGGTGAATTTGAGCTGGTTTTAAATGGCTGTCTCATCCAGCTCGGGTGTTCCATTTCCCCAAGCAGCGTGCCTCAAATCAAGCTCTTGACCCTCCCGTGCCTTGTGTGAATGCTCTCTCTTCCACCCGCACTAATAATTCATCACCGCTTTGTAGTTTCCATTAACAGATTCTTGGACTGGGGAGGCTCCAGCTAAAACTCTGCTCCTTCTCTTTTCTGCCCTCCCTTCTCCTTTCTCCTTATTTTTTTTTTAAAGTAAAAAGCATATGCTCAAAGACTGCTGGAAATTTGACGGCATCACAGATCCCCCCCCCCTCCCCGTGCCATGCAGCTCTTCTGCCAATCTGATCTCCTGGCATTGATTCTCTCATGGAAGCGAAGCAGATTGTCTCACTCCTGGTGGCAGAGGCGGGCGGGCTGGCAAACGATGGAAAGAGCCCTCCTTATTAATTGCACGCAGGTCTATGTCAAGGGGCATGGCTCCCCCTCCCCCATCTTGTAAGCCAGACTCTTGCTCCTCCGTGCAGCGTGGCATTGTCAAACGTGCAGTGTTGGGAGGCCGGTTCTTGCTGTGGTTTGTCATTTGTGCACGTACAGACATGTGGAAGTCCCCTAATGTGGCCTAATGTCCGTCATGCCTCCGGACAGGTGTTTCTTTCTGGGCTTTGGATTGTGTGAACCAGTCACCGAGCTGGGCACCATACATGCCACTGGAATGACAAGGTCTGTGCCTCAGAGTTTGAGAAGCCGGCTCCAGCGCTGCACACCGTTAAGAGCATGCTTCAAGTTCCTTGATGCTAACAGCGGATGTTTAACTGTCTGGGGTTTGTCTAGCCTTGGTAAATGCTTGCAGCGCTGCAGGCATTCTTTTCCCACCATTTAGCAAACTGCCACAGTTTTTCTCTTGCTAGGAGAACACAGCAACTGCTGTCTCATTTTGCAAAGCAGCAGGTGGCCGCTGATTGAAGCGGTAAGGAAACTTAAAGGACTTGGTGCGGGGGACAGTCTGTTTTGCCTGGGACTGTGGTTAGAGTGTAGC
This sequence comes from Sphaerodactylus townsendi, assembly GCF_021028975.2. NCBI lineage: Eukaryota > Metazoa > Chordata > Lepidosauria > Squamata > Sphaerodactylidae > Sphaerodactylus > Sphaerodactylus townsendi. Next base: position 15,543,871 of record NC_059429.1, read on the forward strand.
ATTCAGGTGCGGAAGATGGAGTGTCAGATCCTGCCTGGGCTATAAGGCTCACTGTAGCCCGGGGTGGGTTGTGCTTAGCTTGATTTGTCTTGCAGGCTGGTTGTGAGGCTCAGTTGCTGCTCAGATCTCCTTGGAGAAAGGGTGGGGTACAGATGCAAGGGGGAAAAATGCAGCCTCTGCGCTGAGAAACTCGCAGGAGATCGCGAACACATGAAGCTGCCATTTACTGAATCAGACCCTTGGTCCGTCAAGGTCAGGTTTGCAGCAGATCTTACTGGTCCTTTTTAACTGGTGTTGCCAAGGATTGAACCTGGGACCTTTTGCTGGCAAAGCAGATGCCCTGCCACAGCTCAATCCCTAAATGGGGAGTGTTCTCTCAGGATGAACCCATTCATGGGCACCCTGCCCTTCACAAAGAAAAGAGAGCACGTCCTACAACTCCAGCCAGCTTCTCAAGGATCAGTTTTGTTACCGTACTGGGAGCAGAAGCTGGAGTGATGAGCGGTTGAGAAGCTATACAACGAGCTGTACATTGGCAGGTCTTTTTCCTGGCTCCACTTTGTTAATGCGTGCATGTGCAGGCTGACTCTCTCTTTGCTCAGCAGTGGAAATTGCTCTCAGGTTGAGGCAGGCATAATAATGAAAGCAGCTGTAAAATGGCTGAGTTGTTCCAGCAGCAGTAATGCCTGGGTAGGGCTCAGTCTCTGTGAAGGGCTGTTTTTGTATCATCTGATTAACTCTGACCCCTTTGAGGAAGAGGGATTTTGGCGGAGGACAGGGCGGCACATGAGAGGGAGTTTCAGCAGGTCTTTCACCGAACTGTGCCTTGTGACTCTTGTGATTGTTACCCGCTGCCAGAGTAACGATTAATGCCGCTGAACTGAAGCAGTACCCACCGGGCGGCAGTGAAACCCGGCCCGGCAAGAAGAGAGGGATTCCCAATGGAAGTGAAGACAGACACAAGAATCTTGAAGCAGGAACACTTTACTAAAACGAACACACCAAAACAAGGCACTTGCAACACAATGTATAGGGGAAAAATTCAAACACAAAGAAGGAGGGTAAATAATAAAAGGTCCTATTTTCTCATTGGTGGAAGGCAAGTCCAGGGGTGGAGCAAGGTCTTCTCTGCTGTGGATGATCTCATAGGAGCCCAAGGCTCCTGCCTTGGACCTTATCGGTTTAATCCCATCAGGAGACAAAAGGTGGTAGCCACTGCTAAAGGTGTTCTTCCTGGGTGCAGTTGGTAAAAACAGTGACAGTTGGTAAAAACAGTGACAGCTCCTGCACCCTTTTGTGATGTTTCATGAGTCTTTTATGTTCCAACTGCAGGAACATTAAAGTGTGTGTGTGTGTGTGTGTGTGTGTGTGTGTGTGTGTGTGTGTGTGTGTGTGTGTGTGTGTGTCAGAGAGAGACAGACAGACAGACAGACAGACAATCACGTACAATGAGTCAGTCACGTACAATGGGGACCTTAAGAAATAAAACTACCTAAGCAAATATGGCTAAATAAACATAAGATAATAAAATAAATAAGATTAATAAAATAAAATTGAGCTTCTTTCATTTTATTGCGGGTATCATGATCATCTGTTAAAACCCGGTGTGGGAATTGGATCAAGCTCATTTGGGCAACCGGCCAAGAACGGAACTCTAGTGTAAATCCTTTGGAGGGCTGTGGCCAAAGTCTCTGCTTGATGAGAATGGTCATGTCTGTTTCCAGCTCTCAAGATTCCAGTATCAGTGGGGTGGGGGAGGGGGGGAAGACTGCAACTATTCCAGGATCAATGACTACAGTTATATCTGGATTAGAGGGTGCAACAAATCATTCAATTTGATTATGATCTAGAGTTCTCCAGCCTTCCCCCAGACTGGTTCCTTACCTCTCCCAAATCCCTCAAAATGGACAAACATATAATCTGCCATAAAAATACTGATTGGCTCAAAAACACTTCTGTATGGAGACCTTGCATTCAGTTACCAAGGCTCTCAATCCGGGACCTTAAATGACTATCATTGATCTCACAAAAGCATATCTACACATCTTGATCTACACAAGCCATTGAAGATTTCTCAGAGTTTCCTACCAATACTAACATTTCTAATTCAGAGTTCTTACTTTGGACATGCTTTGGCTCCTCTAGTGTTCTCCAAGGTTCTGGTGACACCAGTGGCGAAGAATCTAGGTCCATTCATATCTGGATGATATTCTTGGTTTGTTCACCAACAAAAGGGGAGCTATTGAGGACACAAACCTGATCATACAGATGTTGGAGAATCACGGTTACCTTTTGAGCAGAGACAAAAGCCACCTTTTTCCGACACAGAGAATAGACTCTTGGGGTCATCATAGACATCCAAAAGAACATGTTATTTCTTCCAGAGGAAAAAATCAACAAGATTGGCCAAAAACATCTCCAAAGTCAAGTCAAAAATATTAATGCTCCTGACCCTGTTACAAGGTCTTATCATTTCATGTTCAGTCCTGTGGGCTTGTCTGTACTCCAGACTTCCTCAGAGGTTCTTGCGATCCCACCAGCCAGCAGAGACACAGAAATGTGTTGACCTTGACAATCTTGGTCAGTCAAAGCATGATCTGGTGGACCAAGTCCAGTCATCTAGCTTGGGGACAGTCTTATATTCAGATGACTATGGAAGAGATTTTCACAGATGCCAGTCTGATTGGTTGGGGAGCGTCCCTACAAGATCAAACAGCACCGGACATCTGGACAAAAGAAGGAAAGAGCCGGAGCATCAGTGTCCTGGAACGCAGGGCTATAAGGATGGCACTTACACATTTTCAGTTATCAATCTGGGACCAGCACATCTTCATCAGAACTGACAACATACCCTGTTTCCCTGAATATAAGACATCCCCTGAGAATAAGACGTAGTAGAGGTTTTGCTGAAGTGCGAAATATAAGGCATCCCCCAAAAGTAAGATGTGGCAAAGTTTTTATTTGGAAGCATGCCCAACAAACACAACACAGAAAAATAAGACATCCCCTGAAAATAAGACATAGCGCATCTTTGGGAGCAAAAATTAATATAAGACACTGTCTTATTTTCGGGGAAACACGGTATCAGCCAAGGCCTGTATCAACAAATGGAAGATCAAGGTTATTCTTCAGATACCTCTCCTCACATTTCTCTTGAGGGTGTGCGTATGTGTGTGTGTGGGGGCAGTATGAGGGGAGGAAGGGAGAATGACAAATGGGCACATCCAAGTGCTGTTCCTGTCTCGTCTCACCTCTGCTCAGCCGCTAGAGGACAGACAGATGGGGGACCTGCAGGCTGATTGGCTGCCCACCTCTTCCAGCACCACTCTGCACGTGGCGCCAAGGAGGATTGTGCCTGCTCTTCCTGCTGCCTCCAAGGCCTGGCGGGCTGCTGGGCTAGCGGGATGGCGAACCGCAGGGAAGACTGCAGCAGCTTGCCCTGATATTGACAAACGGATCATTAGGCTCACTAGCATTGGTGGGCCCACCCAGGAGCATGGAACTGTGTTCTGGGCCAGGCTCATACTTCCTCCCTCTGGGCCTTTAAGGTTACGTCTGCCTTCATTGCACTCCCACTGGCAGCCCTGCCACCTCCTCTTCCTCTCCCATGCCCCAGGCCTCCAGTGAATAAGCGTGGCTCTGGATGTGGGGGGGGGGTTCTTTCTTTCTTTCTTTCTTTCTTCATTCATTCATTCATTCATTCATTCGACTTTTATAATGCCCACCCCCGGAGGGCTCTGGGCGATGTACAACAACTAATATAATCTAAAATAACAGGAAGAGCACATTCAATAAATACATACAATATAATAAAATTAGGGCTCTAAATCTCACATTAAAACCGTTTAAAATTAAATTAAAACTTTGCACCCATGTCAGGAATGACTGTATTGACAAATTGATACAAGCATTTAGAGAAACTGGAAGGAGTCAGGAACAGGGAGGAGGATGAGGAGGAAGCATGCAAAGCAGAGTGAGTGAGTGAGTGGGGGTGAAACTAGGTGGGCTGGCTGTGGGTTTAGGGAAGAGGTCTGGTGCAAACCTGTGCCCCGTGGCAAATCTGCCTGCTCTGGTTGCAAAGCAAAAAATAAATTTGGGCTAGAACTGGTCTTGCTTGTGGCAGAGAGAATAGAAAGTGAAAGCAGGGCTTGAGGAAATATGTCCGTTTAAGAAATCTTGTGGTGATGCGCCCCCATCATGCCGCAGAGGCCTTGCACTTAATCAGCCATTGTTTCTCAGGTCTGTAAATTGAACCTGGAGACCTTACTGTGAGGGTTCCTTCTGCTCTGAGGAAGGAGGGCCTCTTGCCCACCAGAAGAATGAATGGCTAGACAATACAAGATTGTACTCGCTGCAGAAATGCAAAGAACAAGTCTTATACTTACAGCAGACATTTACACTTTTGGAAACTACTGAAACAGAGAAAGAGATTTAGTCTTCTCCCCCAACATCTGTTCCCTTGGTTATTGTTTTTTATTACTGCGTGTTTCTCGTTTTTTCTTCCCATCCTGCTTGTTTTCTTGGAAAGTATTTAAGCTGAGCCACATGTTCCTGTCTGGGGGACAGGAAGTAGAAAATGTTAGTCCTGCCTCCCTGAGCAGCTGGTTGGGAACACCTTAACTTCCAGATGTCCTCCTTACCTCAGAGCAGAAGGGAACCCTCATGGTGTGTTCTGAAGGCTCCAATCTCCAGGCATTTCCCAACCTAGAGTGAACCCAACCCCAGCCTAGCGGTAGGGCAGATTTCTGCCCATTGCAAGCAGTGGCTCTCATTGCAAATGCACAAGGCCGTTTTGCTGCCTAGCAGACACGGTGCTTTCCCTTCTGAGAGCAGCATAGGGTTGGAATGCATTTGTGCCTACCCAACGGGTCAGCTTGCACGTACCAGCTGGCACAGCATAGAAAGATCTAATGGATCGTGTGGCTTTTGCTGCCATCCCCCAATTATGCACATAATTATGCACAGAACTTTCACAAACGTAAATGGGGAGCTACACGAGCTCATTAAATAGGAGAAATGTTCTCAATCTTTCAAGACTTTTTGGCCGGGCTTATAGCCCAGTTCTTTTTTTTTTTCTCTGCTTGCGGCTGGCTGCTGGAAGGACAGGGCTTTGGATTTGGCAGGTATATGAAAGCCCCACCGCGGGAAAGGAGAGAGGCTTAAGTGAGGGGCGGGTGAATCTGACCTCCAAAGTCCTACAGCTGGGGACCCTGTCGAAGAGATGGGAGAACTAGAAATATGTGGCTTGCGATTGCACGGTTTTATCTAACAGGCATTCAGAGGCTGATAACGCAGGTTGACGTTTTTCATTTTCCTCCGCTAAGAATTTATTAAATTTCCTCTTGTGGGACAAAGGAGGCAGGATTCCGGGCTAAAACTCTTTGCTCCGATAAGTGGATTAACGCTGATTTCGGCAGCTAAAAGGGCCAGCGCGCATAGGATTCTGCGGCCCTGGGTCATACTCCTTGTCCGAAACCGTTTATCGACTTGGGCACCGGGGGTCTGCTGGGGGTGTGAGATGGACAAGATTGCTGCAGCCGGGCTGGCTGGGGAAAAAAGAGATTTCGGGGGGGGGGACCACCGCACAGTTGGAATGTACTAGTAGTTTTGAAGGGAGGTGTGCACATTGTGCATACGTCGGCCAACTTCTTTGTGAGCTGGGAATGCAGGTTTTCAGCGTTGCAGCTTTTACAACCTCTTGAGTCTTGCGGCCGTCCCAGGCTTGCCAAATGGGCCATGTCTTTGGGCATCCTCTTGCTTGGGAGCCGGCAGAAGTTCCATCTTTTGCAACTGGGCTGCAGCCCTTTGAAACCCATCCTGGTCTTGGTTCCTGCTTGCTGAGAGCTGCCCATTTTCACCGTCTCGCCGCCTTTGTTGCGCGCTCTGCCGCCAAGCCATTTTATACCTTCGAAATCCAGCTGTGGCTACAAATGGCCGCGTTTCTTCCCTGATCTTCCTCTCAAGACAGGATGCTCCCCCCCCCCCCCAAGAAACCCTGGAGCCAAAAAGGCCCTAAGAATCCATGCTGACGTCCGATGTGGTTTATCACTCAGCAGAATGTTTCTGTTTCAGCTCCATTGGTGTTTTCTGTTTTATTGTTACAGCAACTTTGGAAAGTGAATTGGCTTTGATTTGCTCAACGCTGGCTGAGTGGGGATGTTGCATCTCTGAAAACAAAGTAGGCCTGGCCTCCTGGGCCTGGACACTACCGCACTGGGTAAAGAGGGTAATGTGGACCCTTTCAATAGGAAACCTCTGTTCCAGTGTGGAGTACACGACTGTCAGTAGAAAGAAGCAGACTCCAGAGTGTTCAGTGGAAGGCACTATTGCAGAATACACTGCAAAAGCAAACTGAGTTAAATACAAGTGAGTTGGCATGGATACAAAACTATCGGAAGAAGGTGTGCAGTTACAGAAAATAACATGGGATAAATGATCTGGCAGTTCATAAGCAAAAATAGATTCCTAGTGGAGGACACACTGGGTAGTAGAGATGAACCATAAACTGCTAGGCGTTGTAAATAAGCTTGAAACTAAAGGTCGCAAATGCGAGAACAAGTCTAATGCATGTAGTATGTGTGTTAAGTGCTGCCAAGTCGCTTCAGAGTTAGAATTGTAGATTTTGAGGGGGCCGTACTTGTCATCCGGTCCAACTCCCTTCTCAATGCAGAATCAGTCTAGAGCAGTGATGGCAAACCTTTGGGGCATGTCAAAAATTTGGAAAATGCCTTCACTCTGCTGTCATCTTTCTCTCCCCCCTCCCTCCCCGGCCCCGGAACAAAAGAAACAATTCTTTACACATTCATTTATTTTGAAAAATACAGTCCAATCATGTGTGGCGCTTTGTATTATAAAAATAATTTGCAAAAAATGAAATAAAACAGACACAGGTAAAAATAATAATAGTGGAAAACCCCCGATTCATTATTAAACCAGATTATTATTAAACTGGTTTCGTTATTTCAAAATAGTTTCATACAGCTTATTAATCAAACAGGAAGAAAACCGCAGTTATGCAACAGTGTAAGTGAGAAGCGCAGTAAAAACGACCCAACGTTTAGTAGTAATTTTGAATTGAACTGAAAAAAAAAAACCCGACCGCATGCCCACGATGTCTGGTGGGGGGGTTGCTGCACTTTCCAGAGGGAAGAAGAGAAAAGGAACATGGTGCTCCCTTCCCCTGGGCCTAAGCTCTTTGTTGTTGACCCAGCTGTTGGGGGTGCAATTGTTAAGCTAGCAGCACCAAACGTTCCGTGTATCTTTAGGAGACTCTCCTGATGATACCACCCAGGTTTGGTGAAGTTTGGTTCAGGGGGTCCAAAGTTATGGACCGTGAAAGGTGTAGCCCCCATCTTCTATTAGCTCCCATTGGAAACAATGGGGGATGGGGGCATCCCCTTTGGGAGTCCATAACTTTGAACCCCCTGAACCGAACCTCACCAAACGTGGATGGTATCGTCAAGAGAGTCCCCTGAAAAATCCCTGGAAAAATCCCTGAAATCCCTGAAAATGTTTTAGAAGAAGAAGAAGTTGGATTTATATCCCCCCTTTCTCTCCTGTAGGAGACTCAAAGGGGCTTACAATCTCCTTGCCCTTCCCCCCTCACAACAAACACCCTGTGAGGTAGGTGGGGCTGAGAGAGCTCCGAGAAGCTGTGACTAGCCCAAGGTCACCCAGCTGGCGTGTGTGGGAGTGTACAGGCTAATCTGAATTCCCCAGATAAGCCTCCACAGCTCAGGCGGCAGAGCTGGGAATCAAACTCGGTTCCTCCAGATTAGAGACATGAGCTCTTAACCTCCTACGCTGCTCCTTTTTTTTTGTTTTTGTTTTGGTCTTTGCAACATTTTTACTTCCACTGCGTATCTCAGTTTGGACAAAATATCCTCAGTTGGGCTACAGGGAGAGAATCAGCATTTAAAGAAAAGCAGTGGGAGTATTTAGGCTCCTAGACCTAGACTAAAAGCTGCACCCCCTACAGGCCAAAAACTGAAAAAAAAACCTGCAAAATACAAAATATCCCCACAAACGGGGGGCAAAGCTTTGGACATGTAATGGGGGGGTTGAACCCGGGGAAACCCCCCCCCCACCACCTATGTCCTTGCACCAAAGCAAGGAAGCGCTCAGGAATCAAGATTTCCTGAAGAAGCCCCATGGCATTCCCCTGACTCTCCCCCCCCCCCCCAGCTTATTTGCAAGTAAAAGACATGACAGATTGGGCCAGGCATCCTTCTCCTGTCCCCTGCCAGTGCTGGTGCCTTTTCCTAGCCATGGGTCCTTTGACAGTGGCTCCATTCTGCATCTCTCCAGGCAGCATTGAGCCCACCATGTCATGCAGGATACTTGTTTCCCCACCCCTGAACCGCAGAAGCCACAATTTCCGATAGCAAACTTCATAGTCAGAGTCTGAAGTTCATTTTGTTGAAAGCTGGAGCCTGTCACTGGCCTGATCGAGGGCAAGAATAATGTGAGGTTTTTGTTTGTTTCTTTTAGAATAATGATCTTAGTTCTTTTATAGGATGATTTGTTAATGGTTTTACTATGGAAATTTGTAAACTACCCTCAATGAAGGAAATGGCAGCACGGAAGTTTTTTAATACACTTCCTGGGCACCGCAATTCAGGAAGGATATTGACAAGCTGGAACGGGTCCAGAGGAGGGCAACCCAAATGGTAAAAGGTCTGGAATCCCTGCCCTACGAGGAGAGACTGAGGGAGCTGGCTATGTTTAGTTTGGTGAAGAGAAGGTTAAGAGGTGACATGATAGCCATGTTTAGATATTTGAAGGAATGTCATGTTGGTGAGGGAGCAATCTTGTTTTCTGCTGCTGCAGAGACTAGGACCAGGAGTAATGGGTTCAAGGTGAAGAAAAAGAGATTCCACCTAAACATTAGGAAGAACTCCCTGACAGTAAGGGCTGTTTGACAGTGGAATACCCTACCTCGGAGTGTGGTGGAGTCTCTTTCTTTGGAGGTTTTTAAACAGACTATGGCCATCTGTCAGGAGTGCTTTAATTGTGTGTTCCTGCATTGCAGGGGGTTGGACTTGATGGCCCTTGGAGTCTCTTCCAACTGTATGATTCTGTGATTCTAATAGAGGGAAGCAGGTGACATGGTGTCTCCGTATTTAAAGGCAACAAACTTCCAAATATCTGTGCTAGGAGGCAACATCAGGGGAAAGGTCCATTTGTTGGCATCTTCCTGCCGCTGTGTGAAATAGGAAGCTGGTCCAAATGAGCCACTGATCTGATCCAGCAGGGCGGTTCTTTGGGGTTCCACGAAAGGGTGTCAAATTACAGCCACTGGTGGTTGCTGTGGCGACAGCAGGGATGTGGATTTTCTGCTTCAGCTCTAACTTTGCAGTCCTGTGCCGAATCACTGCAGTCGAGACTCAAGGCCCATTGGAATCCATGGGCTTAGAGCTGTGGTGGCGAACCTTTGGCACTCCAGATGTTATGGACTACAATTCCCATCAGCCCCTGGCAGCATGGCCAATTGGCCATACTGGCAGGAGCTGATGGGAATTGTAGTCCATAACATCTGGAGTGCCAAAGGTTCGCCACCACTGGCTTAGAGTGATGTAACACTCTACAGGGACTGCAGTGTAAAAGATTTTGAACCCACTCTCTATTGAGGTCTCAGAAAAATCTATTGACTTCCCAGAATGTGAGCAACAATGTCTTGTGCCATTGCCGCATCTGCTCCTGGCTCCTTTCGCCTCTCTTCTCTCTCACATACAGTAAGGGATTGTTGTTTGAACATAACTGAAGCGCCTTGTGTGATTCTTTTTGTCCTATCCAAATCTGCTCTGTGGTTGCTGTTGCTTGGCCTCAGAGTCCAAGGAACTGATGGGGAACTGAACATGTGCCCCCAGACAAGCTGCTGGATGCCTTGAGGGCTCTTTGGAAGCCTGAACATCTGTTTTCTTAAAGGGGCGGAAAGGATGCAACCCCTGCTGTTGGAGGTGGGTGCTCGGAGCTTTCCCTCCTCCACGAGTCTACACTGAGCTCAGAGTTGTCTTGGGCAGTGTTTCTGCACCCCAAGACTGCCTATAGCAGGGGTCTGCAACCTGCGGCTCTCCAAATTGGCCATGGCGGCAGGGGCTGGTGGGATTTGTAGTCCATGAACATCTGGAGAGCCACAGGTTGCTGACCCCTGGCCTATAGTGTTCGGATTGTCTGTCCCTGGGCACGTTTACATCTTACAGAGACTGAAATAATGACTTTTTGTTTTCTTTGTCATTGGGGATAGGGCATGTCGGTATTTGTTTCTTCCACGGGTCAGTTTGTTTGGCGTGGGTAAATCTGCCCGAAGACAGATGGCGAACTCTCTGCTTGACTCCTGGTCTCCAGCATTTTAAAAGTGCGGCTGTTCCTTTCCCTTTGGTTACTGTTCCTGATTTCAGTAATTATAGCATGTTAAAATCCGAACGGGGCTCTCCTCTGCCTAGACCTTGTGCAGACACTGTGAAATTGACTTTCGTACTTTCCAACACAAGTCGGATGGGAGTGACATTTTCAAAAGCCTGCTGGTTGAACCCTTTGCTCCGGGAGAAGGAAGGCTGCAAGGAAGTTGAATAATCTAATCGCTGCTTAATTGTTGTCGTGTTGGAGCGGCGAGCGAGGATGAGAGGTGTTAGTGCTTTCTCGAGCTCTACCTCTTTGTAGGACAGTTATCAACACATTTGGAACGACTGTTTTGAAATCTGTGGGAGAAGACAAGCCAGGTGAAGGAATGCTGACGGCATTTGGGGGCGTTGAATCCAGGGATACATGGATGTTCGTAACACCAACCTATTTTAGTTTCCCCAAAAAATGTTACCTTAGCATTACCCTAGTTTTTGGCACGTAGGGTACATCAGGTTCCCCCACAGATTAAAATAGGAGGGCTCCCTTGCTTAAAGAGAGAGTGTATGTTCCCCAGAACAGCGGGCCAACTACCTCCTTTGCAGTTGGATTAATAATGCTTCCTTGTGCTGCTGTTTGCCAGGTTGGTCGCACCTGCTGCCTGTATTGCCAGAGTCCAGGAATCGTAATACAGTGCTCCTGTTTTCTTAGGGAAGATATCACTGCTGCATACTGACATAAAGGTGGCACTTTGTGTTTCTGCATGAGCCTTTTCCAACCAACGTGGCACACAGTGGCAGATCCATCCACCATTGCATCTTTCTTCCGCAAAGCACGCTTCAGCCCCTCTTGGAGCATGTATGGCTTGGTGGTTGCCTCTTTACCTCATAGGTCAGTGGTGGCAAACCTATGGCATGGGTGCCAGAGGTGGCACTCAGAGCCCTCTCTGTGGGCATGTGCAAATAGTCTCCCCCCACCACATCTAGGCTGGCCTGGGCCACTGGGCTCGTTTATTAGCATTAAACCTAAGACCTAGTTTTGGGGAAGCAGTGTAGGTAACCCTGTTAAGCGCTGTTAAACCCCACTGATTTTCATGCGGAGAACTAAAGCACGATCCTTTACCTGGGAGTAAGCTCGGTTGCTGGCAATGGGGCTTGCTTCTGAGTAAACTCTCCTAGGGTCGTGATTCACCCATTGGAAGAGTTGCATGGTTGCTTCAAAGCAAAGCCACCGACTACCACCAAGCTTACTCCTGAGTAATGCATGTCTCGGAGGCAACCTTTTTTTTCTAAACTAAAACCTCAGTATTCAGGTTACATTGCCGTGTTGGGACTTTGCGATAAAGAAGTGGGTTTGGGGTTGCGGTTTGGGCACTCGGCCTCGAAAAGGTTCGCCATCACTTTCATAGGTTGTTGTTCCTGAAAGAAGAATAGAGACGGTTCAGCAGAGAAGGTTGCGGAGGGTGGGGCATGTGTGTGTACAGCTTTGCAGCTCAACTGTATGATCAGGTGACATTTCTGGAATAATTACTCTGCCACCAGTTCCTGCTCCACTTGGACAGAAGTGTGACTTCCTTTTCTAGAAGGAAATCAGGGATGGCTCAAAAATACCTCTCTTGTGAGACACATCTAGTCCTAGGGCAGCGATGGCGAACCTTTTTGAGACCAAGTGCCCAACTGCAACCCAAAACCCACTTATTTATCGCAAAGTGCCAACACAGCAATTTAACCTGAATACTGAGGTTTTAGTTTAGAAAAAGCAGTTGGCTCCGAGGCGCGTGTTACTCGGGAGTAAGTTTGGTGGTAGTTGGGTGCCCAGCAACCCAGCTCAGCCTAGATATGTGTGTGTGTGTGTGTGGGGGGGTGATTTTCTGCCTCCACACATGACAAACTCTGTTCGTGCATGCCCACAGAGATGGCTCGGAGTGCAGCCTCTGGCATGCATGCCATAGGTTAGCCACCAGGATCCTAGGACATTGTAAACAATGTGAAAGAAAGAGGTACTTTCCTGAATAGCCCCTTAAAAAGTATGTAGAATGTTGTTTAACTGTTCATATGTGCAGTGGTAAATGGAGACTGGCAAGATGATTTGCAGAAGACCATTGTTTTTCACCCTGGCTAAAACGGGAGTAAATAGAAAATTAAATGCAATATTTAGGTTAAATATTAGATACAAGCAGCAAAGCCCATTGTGAGGGAGATGCAGTGGACTGTAGCCAAGGGTGTGTGAAGAAGCATTTACCAGGCTGCTCCACCGGCCTGGGCACCCTGCTGGGGTGGAGGGGGAGACTGGAGGGCTACTCGTGACCTGAGCCCTGCTGTTGGGGATGGGCTACTGGGTCTTGCTGCTCGGTCGGGGGTAGTTGGGCAGGAGAGGGGATGGATTGTTGCCCCCCAGAGGGCAAGGAGGACTCCCTTCATGAGTCCTGCTCACCGATTGGTGGAGGATTTGTTGTCGCAACATTCCGTCACTTAGCCCTTTATTGGTTAGGATGACTTTGTGTTCCAGCAGCAGTTCGACATTGAAAACAAATTCTTAGGGAAGCTATGCCAGTCTTAGGGGTGGTGGTGGACATTTCCTAGGAGGACTGGGCAGGGATTGGCCCTGTGTTCCATGAGGCATGACAGTCCCTGACAAACACCAGGGGTTGGGATGCATACAAATCCTTAGGCGAGCTTCTGAGTTTTGTAATCTGGTGGAGGTCTATTTGTGGAGGTGCGAAGACTAAATTGAAAGCCCAGGGTGATAACTCTTTGGAGGCTGTTGTTGTAAATACACGAATGGTTACAGGAGGGACCAATTAAGTAGCAACAGGGAGAACCAGTAGAGAAAACAAAAGTTTTGCCAAAGGCTGCTGCTTTCTGATGAGAATAACATTTTGATAGTGTGCATTGCATTTGAATCAGGCATAGTATATTGGTCCCCCGTACAAGATTTAGCATATGAACTAGGTCGGAGATTCCTTCTTGGGCTCTTGATGCCCGTGCTAGTCCATCTCTCTCTCTGTGACTCGTCTGCCTTGTCATCTTTGACAGGTTTTCTGACTCGGTCCTTATACTCTGAAATGGCTGATCTGTTTTTCTCTCACTTGACACGGATATTTAATTTTTAAACTTACCAGTCCTCTGCTTATTTATTTTCATTGTTCTTGATAATAATTCTAAGCCGTTAGAGGAGAAAATTGTATTCAGAAACACTGTTTCACACTTTATTTGTTTGATGATGTGGAGTGATAGAAAATAACACATTTGCTTGCTTTTATAGTCTGATAATTATTCACATCCATCAGGCCCTTCCAGGGGAATAAACAAAGCACCAAGAAAATGGTACTATTAATAGCATTCTCTTCAGCAAGATCGAGGGGGCTCACGGGACTGTCCAGCTAAAGTAGTCCAGGAAAGCAAATGCAGTTTGGGGTCTCTGGCCAACAGGATTTTTCTGTCTGGAGCACCCTTCAGACAAAACATGAGAAAGGTGATGGGGGGGGGGGGTATGTGTGTACCTGTGCATGATAGAAAGAGAGAGTGCAAAAAATCTTTGCTAGTGACTAGATCAGGGACCAGCAGCCTAGATAACTACAATTCTCATCAGCCTCTGTCAGCATGGCCAATTGGCCATGCTGGTAGGGGCTGATGGGAATTGTAGTTCCTGAACATCTGGAGAGCCGCAGGTTCCCTACCCCTGATCTAGTTCAATCAAATTAAAATAGTATATATATTTTCATAGTCTTTGTGCATCACAGTGAAGGGCTTTGCACCCCTATGGAGCAACAAACTCAGAAACTTCTAAAGCACGTGTGTCAAACTCGCAGCCCTCCAGATGGTATGTTATGGACTACAGTTCCCATCATCCCTTGCCAGCATGATGCTGCCAGGGAATGATGGGAACTGTAGTCCATAACATCTGTAGGGCCACGAGTTTGGCACCTATGTTCTAAAGCTACAATTTAGGCAGGAAAATTCTCTCCTCCAGAAGTGTAGACTTGGTCCGTGCATGCTCCGGGGGGGTGGGGGTTGGGGGGGTTGGGTTGTTCCTTTACCACTCAGTTCCTTTTCACCTACCACAGAATAAAAACGTGAGGGATCTCCTTAATTTCGTGAACTCACCTGGGATGGTTTCTAATGTTGTCATCAGCAAAGAAGGGCTGTTCATAAACTGCCTGCTCACTACCTTAAGAAAGCAGATCTGCCATACAGGGCTTTTAACACGAGACCAGCAAAAAGAGCACAGGGTTGTGGATACAACATGCAGCTCAGGGTACCGTGTCCAGAGTTAACTCTGGTCATACCAACCCTGGCTGCGGAGCAGAAGCTTGTGAGAAAACGCCGCAGTTGATGCCTTCATAAGCCTTGCTACCCTGTTTCTCCTAAAATAAGACATCCCCTGAGAATAAGACATAGTAGAGGTTTTGCTGAAGTGCTAGATATAAAACATCCCCCGAAAGTAAGACATAGCAAAGTTATTGTTTGGAAGCATGCCCGTCGAACAGAACACCAGAGCATTCAGCTGTGGAGCGGAAAAGTAAGACAGCCCCTGAAAATAAGATGTAGCGCATCTTTGGGAGCAAAAATTAATATAAGACACTGTCTTATTTTCGGAGAAACACGGTAGCAAGGGAGGAGGAGGCGGTTTCAGTTGCTTCTTGAGGAAACATAGGCCAAGAGGAGAGTGGGAGCTGGAAGGCTGTTGGGTTGCTAGGGGCAACCCAGGAACCTGGACTGGCAAGTCTGGAGCCAAGGGAGTGGGGAGCTGGCAGGCAAGACGAGGCGCCAAGATTTGAGGACTGAAACTGATGAAAGCTGGCTACATCTGGCAGTCTGAAAATAGCTGTGTGTGGAGTGAGAGTCTTAGTTCTTCAGTCTAAAAGAGGAAGCATTGTTGATGTCTTAATCTCCCCGATAGCTGGGAGGGGGCATTTTTTTCATGGGGGGACACTTTTACAGAGGCCATGAAGTATCAGTAGGGAGCTGCATCTGGAAGAAAGGCAGCCCACACCATGCTCTGCAAACATATGACTTTAGTCCGGTGGTTTCACTGTTATCAAGTCCGATATCCAGGTAATCCCACCTATGGTGATTGTATGAGAGTGTTTCTGTCCAAATACTATGCTTCTTTTTGTTTACTACGGAACTTGTTTTCTGCCGGCAACATCCGTTTTCTCCTCCCTCTCTGGTGGCAAAAATTAAGATACACACACTGTGTACGGGGTACCCAGGTATGGGGGTTTGCATCTCTTTCAAGTATTAGGTATACTTTGCATTTTTTTCTTATAGAAAATGAAGACATCCATAATTTTAAATCTCATGAATATTTGATTCTTTATTTGGTTATTTTATGAGGTCACGTGGGACCATTTTATATGTTAACTAAGTAATACGTGATTCATTTTACATTATTAAAGCAGTGAAATGTGATGTCAGTTTTCTCAAACATTTACATTAAAAATAAAATAAAAGACACACTATCCCCACCCCCACGGCGTCAGAGATTTTGCATCTCTAGTGCAGACAAATTTGGAAGCCTCACTGTCTTTTACAGGATCTCCTTGACATACCTGGGTTGGCTACCTCAGGCCTCAGCTAAAGAATCCCACGCCTTTGCAGGGTTGCATTCCATCTGCAGCCACCAGAGGGTGCAAGAGGGTCAGTTCAGGTTCTCAAGCTTACACCATTCTCCTTGCTCCCCCAGGTATGCAGGTGGGAGAAATCCACCCCTTGTTCTGGCCCTGGGGAGGGGTGCACCGCCCAACCAAGGCAGCCCAGAAAAAACAGTGGCTGCCTCCTGCCACAGGGATCAGTGGTTCCCACAGGGCCTTGAATCCCAGGACAGAATCATCAGGGCAAGCTAAACCCCTCCCAGTCGACTTCCAGGTAGTGTGTCTAATAGCAACAGCCTCATCCCAGCGAGGGCACACAGCAAGCGTGGAGCCATGCTTCCCTTGAGAGATCAGCGATGAAGAAGGAGCGAGTCTCCCAGGGCTGTGCTGTAGAATGTGTTGCTCTCTGTTTGACAGATGCGGGGTCTCCTCCCCCAGGTGTGAGTGCTAAGAACAGAATATCTTGGTTGCGCTCCAGCTTTTCCAGAAGGTCTGAGCTATATATAGAGCAGCTATCGCCATCAGAAAAATTCTCAGGAATTGTGCTCCGTATTTTTGTGGACTGGAGAGAGATTTTGGGCAATGGCGAACCTCCGAATGTCTCTTGCCTTGAAAACCCGATAGGATTCCCATAAGTCAACTGTGACTGAACAAGAAAGTGTTGCTGTACTACTCAGATTCATAGTTGTAGTCTTGTGGCACAGCGAGGCGCTGGCCGTCATCAGCCTTATGGAGACTTGCCTGCATATACCCATCCTTCCTCCTCTTCAGAGGTTTTTACCTGGACAGTAGCCTTCAGTTGGTCTGGCAACAGCCCAAGGGGCTTCTTGACGTGTAGAGCAGTGGTTCTCAACCTGGTTGTCAGGACCCCTTTGGGGGTCGAACAACCCATTCACAGGGGTCACCTAAGACTCTCTGCATCAGTGTTCTCCGTCTGTAAAATGGATAAATATTAGGGTTGGGGGTCACCACAACATGAGGAACTGTATTAAAGGGTAACGGCATTAGGAAGGTTGAGAACCACTGGTGTAGAGGTATTCTGGGGGGGGGGGGGGGGGTGTCTAGCTCTGGGATCAGGGATCATTCGTGTATCCCTGCCTCAGGGAACGAAACTGCCAGTGTGCTTGCCAACTCAGGAGCGGGCCTATTGGGATATTATAGCCAACACAGTGTAGTGTTACAGGAACATTTTTTTTCTTTCCAGGTGCAACCAGGTGCTCTGACTCCCAAGTCCAAGCAACCCTCACCCAAGGGAGATGATAGAGTTGATCAGAAGAAGTCTTCTTTAGGAAGATTATCTGCAAAGGCCTGTTAATTTGGTCCTGTGCATCCTGAGTGCAGTTCTGCAGAGCGCACCTTTGCTGACCCATAGGGTCCAGTGATCTCCTGTATCTGATCTGTACAGTGGGTGAGGTAGTACTTAAGCCCCACACAGTAGTATCTTCTCCACTACCTTTTCAAGATCATCATGAAGGGAAATGTCAAGGTCAGTATTTTAGATTCTCCCTGCCAGAGCAAGGGGTAGTGGCCCCAGTAGCTCAGTTGCTCCAAGGGGGTCTGCAACCTGCGGCTCTCCAGATGTTCATTGCCCATGCTGGCAGGGGCTGACTGGAATTGTAGTCCATGAACTTCTGGAGAGCTGCAGGTTGCAGACCCCTGCTCCAAGGGGATATAATTAATACCAGCTTAGTTCCAAAACCATTCAGGGATCAATCTGATGGGGCAGAAGGCCACAAGTCAAGGAAAACATGACCAGGAAGCTGAAGTAGCCAAGGCAAGGCAAAGAGAGTCAGTTGGCTAAAGATCGGAGCTATTGGATTAACTCTTTCACCCTCAAATATGTCAGAATTTTATCTTGGTAATCTCAGACAATATCTGTCTCCCTAGCCCATGTAAACAGATAGGAAGGAATCAACCCTGTCCCACTTCACCAGTGTGAGCACCGATGGATCTGATTCGAGATGTGCAGAGCATATTTCAGTGTTCAGGACATCCATGCTCCCCAGCTCAGCAGGTGGATGGTTGACCACAGTAAGATGTTCTTGAAGCCGGATACATTTCAACAGGTTTTGGAGAGATTCAGGACTCCACAAGCAAACTGTCTTTCATCCTGCCCTGTTGCCTAAAGGTTCCACATGAAGGACCAGGTGCAAAACGGTTTGATGCCTTGACATCAACCTGCCTAGAGGGTCTAATGGAGCCTTTCCTCCCCTCCTTTTTTGTTCTGAAACCTCTGAGGAAGTTCAAATGCACGGCGGCCACTCTGGGCTGCTTGACACCTCCTTAGCAGTGGCCTAGGAGGTTAAGAGCTCGTGTATCTAATCTGGAGGAACCGGGTTTGATTCCCCGCTCTGCCGCCTGAGCTGTGGAGGTTTATCTGGGGAATTCAGATTAGCCTGTACACTCCCACACATGCCAGCTGGGTGACCTTGGGCTAGTCACAGCTTCTCGGAGCTCTATCAGCCCCATCTACCTCACAGGGTGTTTGTTGTGAGGGGGGAAGGGCAAGGAGATTGCAAGCCCCTCTGAGTCTCCTGCAGGAGAGAAAGGGGGGATATAAATCCAAACTCCTCCTCCTCCTCTTCTTCTTCTTCCTCTTCTTCTTCTTCTTAGCCAAACATGCCAGGATTCTCCAGCTTAGCGGAGAGGGGCTTTTTTTGGACACCACGGAGGATTTCAGTGTTTTCCCAGCATGCTCTTTCAGGGCTCAGTCTGGCATCTAGATCAGTGGCGTAGCGCCAACAGGGTGGGGTCGTATGATGCCCCGGGCAGCACTGTGGCAGGGGCGTTCCAGAGGCGGGGCAGGCAACACCGTGGCAGGGGTGCAGGGTGTGCGCATGCCCCAGGCCCAGTTCCCCCTCACTCCGTCCCTGATCTGGATGCAGCCTGGCATCATTTTATCATTTAAATGCAGAGTGCCTGTAGTTGACCGAAACGACTCCTTCCTCAGAAGTGCTCCATTTCTAGAATTTACATTCCTCCTTGGGAGTCCCATGTCCGCTGATGTAACTGGAAGAGACTTGACACTTTCACAGTCAGTATTCAGCATTCCTTTCT
Source organism: Sphaerodactylus townsendi (assembly GCF_021028975.2). Lineage (NCBI taxonomy): Eukaryota > Metazoa > Chordata > Lepidosauria > Squamata > Sphaerodactylidae > Sphaerodactylus > Sphaerodactylus townsendi. Next base: position 15,562,865 of record NC_059429.1, read on the forward strand.
TTCTCCATCATTGTAAATGCCGATGAACAAGAGGATTCAACTTGATCCCTAGAGTCATGCGGAGCCCTGACTTGGGTGATGCAGGCTACCCTCATCTTGGAAGCTAAGCAGGGTCGGATGGGAGACTTTCCCCAAATTGTGACTTCGCGCAAAGTTTTCTCTGTATCCTTGCCTGGAAAAACTCTCCACTGCCGTCTGCTCGGGTGCCTAGAGCCGTTCTGCGGACGCTCGGGGATTTTAAATTGTTTGTTCGTCTGCCTCCGACATGAGAAATCTGTCCTTTCACCTCCTTGGCATGATGAACCTCTTTTCCAGAGGGGGGTTTGCATGTGGGGGGGCGGCCGATCCATTAAAGCAAATGATTTAATGAGATGAGATAGGCGGCGGTGCACTGCCTGGGCCTTGCTGCCACCCTAATGGCAGGGTTTCAGAGCGCTGGCAGAAATGATATTTCTGGGTATTTGAACATCTCCCTCTTGTTTTGACACCTCGCCTTGAGGTTAATGAGCAAACAGTTTGATCTTCCCTGACATTTTGACTCCTTCCCTGAGGACAACCTGTTATCACTGTCTCTCTCCTAGAGCATGGAAACTGGAGAACTTAAAACGGAAAATTAAATTGCTGCTTGGCAAGAGGCAGGTAGAGCAGGCTGGGGAAACGAGCCCCGTTGCAGTGAGCGTGGAAGCAGCTGCTGGGGGAAACAGCCCTGTTGTTCTAGCTCAGGGGTCTGCAACCTGCGGCTCTCCAGATGTGCATGGACTACACAATTCCCATCAGCCCCTGCCAGCATGGCCAATTGGGATTTGTAGTCCATGAACATAAGAACATAAGAACTAGCCTGCTGGATCAGACCAGAGTCCATCTAGTCCAGCACTCTGCTACTCGCAGTGGCCCACCAGGTGCCTTTGGGAGCTCACCTGCAGGATGTGAAAGCAATGGCCTGCTGTTGCTGCTGCTCCTGAGCACCTGGTCTGCTAAGGCCTTTGCAATCTCAGATCAAGGAGGATCAAGATTGGTAGCCATAGATCGACTTCTCCTCCATAAATCTGTCCAAGCCCTTTTTAAAGCTATCCAGGTTAGTGGCCATCACCACCTCCTGTGGCAGCATATTCCAAACACCATATTCCAAACATCTGGCGAGCCGCAGGTTGCAGACCTCTGTTCTAGCTTATTCCTGGGCACAGGAAGTCTGGTACACATGAGAGCAAAGCCTCTGAGAGGCTGGCTTTTAACTCTCAACTCTGTGCGCCTGGATTCATCTCACCGTGGCATGCCTCTGAAGAGGCCGGCCGTAGATGCGGCTGAAATGTAAGGAGCAAAATCTACCAAACCACGGCCACGCAGCCTGGAAAACTCACAACAGCCAGTAATTCAGTGACCGTACTTTCTCAGTCTCTGAGTGCTCTCGCCGTGCACTGGGTGCGGATGACAGTACCGGCCCGCTGTGCAGGGTTGTCATGAGGATTACTGAGCCGGTGCGTGTGGCGTCCGTGCACGCTTTGAATCGTGACAGAAATGGCAAAATGTTGTTCGTTTTCATCGCAGTAATTGATAACAGACACATGTTAACTGGGAGCGCAGGGATTGCAGAAGGAGGCCAACGTCTCGTTTTATTTCGGGCCGATGGACGTTTCAGAGATCACAGGCAGACTGTGAGGAGGGAAATCTCCCGAACAGCAGGCAGCCACGAAAGCATGAAAATTTGTATCTGGGAGAAAAACCCAATTCAAACATGGGATTATATTTTCTGGTTTGTGGAACCCTTTCAGCATGCAGCTGGATTCTTTGAAGAACATCAGAAAGAAGCTTGCAAAGAAAAACGAGAGTAAAATAATTTCAGGCGTCAGCAATCCATTTCTTAGGTTCTGCTTTACAGCATGAAAGACCGGGTCCTTAGATGCCAACGTGAATTCTTAGGAAGCTGGGCAATTGGGCTGCTACATTGCTCTCTGTTGAGAATGATTGTGAGTTGGAGGCTAAAATATTTAAGAAAGCTTTATTTGGGGACTTGACAAGTGTGCAGTCTTGTCTCTCAAGTGCCTGCTGTGTATTGAGGATGCAGACGATCCTGTGTATGGTATAGTGCAGTGTTTCCCAACCTTTTCGAGGTCAGGGTACCCTTGACCTCACTCTTCATATCTCACGGTACCCCTGCCGCCACCCTCCACCTTCTCCCATTGCCCCTGCTTGCCACACACCCCACCTTCCCCTCCCAGGGTGAAGGGTAGCACTGGGGGGGGGGGGGTGACTGCTGACCTTGTGGCAGGCCCTGCCCCATGGGCCAGCTCCATGTCCTTGCTGGCGCCGGTGGGAGACACCACAAAAATGAGGGGGGGAGGCGGTAGTGTTGCCACATGCTCACAGCACCCCAGGGTACCAGGGAACCCTGGTTGAGAATGGCTGGTATAGTGTTTAAGAGCAGGTGCATTCTAACCTGGAGGAACCCGGTTTAATTACCTGCTCTGCCACTTGAGCTGTGGTTGCTTATCTGGTGCATTAGTTTAGCTTGTGCATTCCAACACATGCCAGCTAGGTGACCTTGGGCTAGTCACAGTTCTTCTGAGCTCTCTCAGCCCCCCCCCCCCACCTCACAGGGTGTTTGTTGTGAGAGTGGGAAGGGAAAGGAGATTGTAAGCCCCTTTGAGTCTCCTTATCAGAGAGAAAGGGGGGATATAAATCCAAACTCTTCTTCTTCTAAGTAAAACCCAGAGGCTTTGATTTCCTCTCTGGGTTTCTGATCTTGTGTGACTGGTTGGTTTGTTTTTGTTTGTTTTGTTTTGTTTTTTGAGGTTGGTTATGGCTTGGCTGGTTTCATTCCCAGAACAAAGACTGGTTGACTGAATTTGGTGATTGAGAAAGAGACTGACACTTGATAACAAAGACTTGAGATTTGCTTTCTTTAGCTGTGGACACCGGGCTCTGATCATTGCCCAAATGTTTTAGATTGAACATGATGTAGAGTTTTCCTGAATTGTACAAAGTTGCCCAAGGCAGGTGCTTTCTTCATCACTAGGGAATCTTCAAATGGGTTGCCATCTCCAACTCCTTGAACCTCCTGGAGATTTGGTGGTGGAGCTCGAGGAGAGTGGGGGTTGGGGAGAAGAGCGGGCTCACTGGGGCATAATCCCATATCGTCTATCCTTCAAAGCAGCCATTTTCTCCAAGGGAACCAACTTTGTCATCAGGAGCCATAGTTCTGGGAGATCTCCAGGTTCAAACCTGTGGATACATCTCTTTCCTCCCCCCTGCCCCAGTTTCTTAGTCATTAGGGGTGGGAGTAAGCATGGATTTGATTGATTTCTGTGCACACATCCTGATGCATAATCTATGATTTCATACTCGAAAAGCAGCTGTTGGCCAGCCTAGGTTCAGTTCAGCTTCTCGACCAGTCTTCATTTTGTTGTCAGTAACGGCAAAGAACGTGCTGGTAGCTGAGGGGTCAGACTGGGGCGTTTTACTTGTCCTCGGCTGAGCACATTAATGCAATTTGTTGGGTTCGTGGCCAAGCAGCTCCTTCCTAATTCTCTCCGTGGGACCCTCCTGTAGAACTTGGCTCACGGCTGCCACAATCTGCAGTCTCCGATAACGTAAGAACCATGTTCCAACATATTAAACTTTTAACATTCTCAAGATTCAATTAATCTTATCTTTACAACTCCCAATTATAGGCACTAATTAAGTGAAAGTAGCGGAGTCGACCAAAGGATGTAGCATTAATCATCGGCTGCGTTGTAGCCATAAGTTAGTTCTTTCCGAATCCTTCTGCGTATTCCCGAAGGAAGAGAAAGGTTCATTTCCTGCTTTTTTTCCCCTCTAAAGGGTTGTTAATCCCACAAAAGATTGTTTGGATCGGGCTTAATTTAATAATTTGTTTCATGTTAGTGACAAATGCTTCTTTTTTAAAAAAAAAAAAAGCAAAAGCTACCCAAGCTTTATCGGAGACGAGCAAAACTATATTATTTGATAATAGCCCAGTCTAAAGGATCCTTGCTGCAGCTTCAGTTAAAAGGGTTGTTGGTCACAATAATACATTTCTTATTATTTTATAAGATTGGCTGTTACATGATGTTTTTCTGTTTCTGGAATTTCTATTTTGTTGTGTTTCTGTTTTAAGTGCCCAGTTGAAATCACGTTGAACACTGTGCGATTTTTCTTCCTGGATATCCTTGTACATTACATTATTTGTCTTGAGACTACTTCAGAGGGGAAAAAACCCTCATGCTTGTCTAGAGAGGAAATTCGAGATTCAATTTCTATACATTCATTTGAGCTCTCAAGATAAGTGGCTATTTTCAGAGTGTGAGGTAGGTCTCTGTTATGGGGGGTTCAGGAGGTTATGAAGGGACACCCACAGACCTGGACTTGGGTGTTGTCCTATCAGGTGGGGAGCTGGCGTTTCTGAGAATTGAAAGGCATTCTGGAATGGTTCTATCCACAGTTCCCAGAGGCAGAAACTAGGCAGGTCTTTTCAGTCTCTAGTTGGGGAGAGCATCCCGGCCTTCCTAAGTTAGTCTTCCTACGTCAGTGGTGGCGAACCTATGGCACGGGTACCAGAGGTGGCGCTCAGAGCCTTCTCTGTGGGCACGCACAAACAGAATGCCCCCCCCCCCCATCTAGGCTGGCCTGGGCCGCTGGGCTCCATTATTAGCATTAAACCTAAGATCTAGTTTTGGGGAAGCAGTGTAGGTAGCTCTGTTAAGCGCTGTTAAACCCCACTGATTTTCATTCGAAGAACTAAAGCACAATCCTTTACCTGGGAGTAAGCTCAGTTGCTGGCAATGGGGCTTGCTTCTGAGTAAACCCTCCTAGGGTTGTGATTCACCCGTTGGAAGAGTTGCACGGTTGCTTCAAAGCAAAGCCACCAACTTCCCCCAAGCTTACTCCTGAGTAACGCACACCTCGGAGCCAACCGTTTTTTCTAAACTACAACCTCAGTATTCAGGTTAAATTGACACATGTTGACACTTTGCGATAAATAAGTGGGTTTGGGGTTGCAATTTGGGCACTCTGTCCCGAAAAGATTCGCCATCACTGTCCTACGACCTTTGTGCACTCGTGCTAGCATGAGAGCTCTGAGGAAACTTCTCTTCCTGGCTTGACTGGAAGACTGAACCCCAAGGGATGCGGCTCCTTTTGGGGTATATTTTGTAGCCTTCCTCTTTGCAGAGGGGCCTGTGGTCTTGCTTGTCTCCCTTCTCCCTTCATATGATTTCCCAAGGCATATTTGCAAGACTGTATTCTTCCCTTTAAGCTGCAGGTCCTCAACCTTTTTGAACCCGTGGAATTCTGACATAGGTTAGTAGGTGCAAAACCAAGATGGCTGCCCAAGGAACCAACCACTAAATATCCAGTAGTGAGATTATGTACAACTCTAATAGTAACTCTTCAACATTTCAGGCAAAAGGTCTGCTGAACAGGATACCTTTGAAAATGAACACATTCTAAAAACATTTTCTTCCATACACAGCTTACCTTTCAGTCTTATGGGCAAGATCCTTTTGTGGGGTTGGCAGTGACTGCTGCCAAAACACTATTTTTAAAAAATCGGCACAGTCAATCAGATCTCCAGTGGCTGGCCTGAAGCCTGCTGAACAAAAGCTGTTATTGGGCTCCCTGGCACCCCAGGCGCTATGTTGGGAACTCCAGGTTTGAGCATACACTTCATGATTTTAGTCAGGTTTTAGGGGGTGTGCAGGATTTCCATGTAAGCATACATCTTCTCCACTGTAAAGGCAAGAGCAGGGGTCTGCAACCTGCGGCTCTCCAGATGTTCATGGACTACAAATCCCATCAGCCCCTGCCATGCTGACCAATTGGCCATGCTGGCGGGCTGATGGGATTTGTAGTCCATGAACATCTGGAGAGCCGCAGGTTGCAGACCCCTGGGCTAGAGACTTGCTTTGAAGAATGTAAGAGGGAAAGCGCAGCCTTTAAGAAAGCAGTACTCTGCTCTGTCACATTACAATGATGAAGGAACTGGACTATGACATCACAATGATGAAGGAACTGGACTATGACTCTTGTTGAAATATTGCATTGATCTGTTTCTTAGCTGTGAGCATCCATGTGGGCAGAGCAGGGTCCTTCCTAACTCAGGCAACGCCAACCACTAAGTTTATTATTCTTTGTTTGCATAATTCATTTCCTCCCTTTCTCCCCAATGCAGATCCAAAGCAGCTTACATTGTTCTCCCTCCATTTTATCCTCTCAACGACCCTTTGAGGTAGATTAGGCTGAGAGCATGCGACAGGCC